>NW_023352414.1:0-2362 GCF_001411555.2 Juglans regia
GTTGTTACTATATACAGCTTATGCTTATGTATCTATTTATTTTTTTGAATTTCTCCATCGTAAAGACATGTTCCAAAAATAAAAAATATTCATATTTCAGAAATTTAACATGGTATCAGCCTAACCACGATCATTTCTCTACTACCTACATGGCCTCCTCTTCCAACCCTCACCAACCCTCTTCCTCCCCATACATCTTCCATCCCTCTGATTCTCCTAGTCTTATTCTTGTTTATGGATTACTTATAAGGGATAATTTTTCAAAATGACAGAAATCTATGACCCGTGCTCTTAACGCCAAGAACAAACTCAGTTTTGTTAATGACACTCTTCCACCACCCGAACCCACATCTACCTGACTATCACTCGCCTTGATATTGTATTTGCAGTGAACAGTCTCAGTAAGTTCATGCATGCTCCTCAGTGTCTTCACGTTCCTCACATGCAAGCTGTCATTTGTGTTATTCGTTACATCAAAGGCAGTCTGGGACAAGCCATTTTTTTTCTCCTCTTCCAGCGGTTTACATGTTACCACCTACACCGATTCAGATTGGGCCAGCTGCCCCACCATCCGTCGCTCCATCACAGGATATTTTATTAAGTTAGACATGAGCCTCATTTCCTGGGGTACGAAAAAACAAACGAAAGTAGCATGATCTTCTGCTAAAGTTGAGTACCGTGCCATGGCCGTCACCATTTGCGAACTCACTTGGTTGAAACAACTCCTCCATGATCTTGGTGTTCCTTATTCTGAACCCATCAGCTTACATTGTGACAATCAATCTGCTCTCCACATCGCTCACAATCATATGTTTCATGAATGCACCAAACATATTGTGATTAACTGTCACATCATTCGTGACAAGATCCGATCAGCAAGTTGTCTATCTTTACCAAAACATTAGGATGAGAACTCTTTTATCATTTTTCGCTGCAAGTTGGGCATTACGGATCCCTATGTGCCAACTTAAAGAGGAGTATTGACAAGATACTTGGCACCAAATCAGCAACAAAATTAGCAACACCATGTTTTTAGGAATTAGCCATGATTCTAGGAATTGTATATTCTTTCCATATTTCTTTTATTACTATATACAACTTATGCTCATGTATCTATTTATTTTTGAATTTCTCCATTGCAAATACATGTTCTAGAAATTTCAGAAATTTGACAAAAGAAGACAGAAAATTTTGAATATGAAGTATAAAACACTTAGCTAGTTTGTTTGGAAATAGATCTCATCCCAAAATTCTCATCTCATCCCATTTCATTTCCAAACATAATTCAAATACAAATTTTTCAAATTAATCATTACAACTTTCCAAAAATTTTAAATAAAAAATAAAAATTATTCAACTTTTTTAAATTCTCAAACAAAAATAATATTATAAAACTATATTATAACAATATTTTAATTTTATAAAATTTTTTATTCAACTTTTACTCTCTCATTTCTCAAAATTTAAAAAAATCAACTTAAACTATCTCATTATTATTTATAAATTCTCTTACTACTATTTACAAAATTTCCTTCCCATTCGATGCTAAAGTCCTTGTATGCAGGGCATCACCGCAATCCAAAACCGACACTGCAATGCATGTGAGGGGGAATTTAAATTAGACTAGAACAGACCAGACCAAACGAAACGCAAAGAGGCAAAAGCTGTGCATGTGATGTGAGGTTGATGGAACCCTTAT
Source organism: Juglans regia (assembly GCF_001411555.2). Lineage (NCBI taxonomy): Eukaryota > Viridiplantae > Streptophyta > Magnoliopsida > Fagales > Juglandaceae > Juglans > Juglans regia. Next base: position 1,700 of record NW_023352414.1, read on the forward strand.
GAAAGGGAAAAAGGAAAATGACATCGCCCCCACTTCCTCCTGCTGTGGCGTGGCCTCATTCACTCACTCATGACAACTTTTGACCCCACATTCCCAACTTGCATTGGAGCAAATGCCTTTTTATACCGCTCATTTCAAGACCGCAGCGACACCCCCCCCTCGGAGATCACAGATATGCCTTTCCTGCTGCAGCCAAAGGTGGGAAAACACAAGCCTTACGTACTCAGCACAAACCTTATATCATAACATATATACTTTTTGCCCCCAACTTGGATGGATACACCCACAGTCCCACACAGCAAGGCATTGGCTAGTTTGGCTCAACTTGATTTAAAGCTGACAACAAGACCATGACCATTGCAGAAAAAGTGTAGGCTGCCACGACTTGGGGCCCGACATTCAGCGTGCCAGCCAAAGAGGCCACACTTTGAAAGGGTCTTTCCTGGTGGCTAGTCATGCGTTCACAACTGAAAACTGCATTAACGGCCTTTTTTCAATATCTTGTAGAAAAAGTTAAAAATCTGATGGTTACCTCTCTGTAGTCATTTATAACAAGCTATCTTCTATATAAATATATATATATATATATATATATATATATAATATAGCATATTGACCGTATTAACCCGGGTTATACCAGAAAGAAAGCCTCACTTCTGGTGT
>NW_023352415.1:0-5960 GCF_001411555.2 Juglans regia
AAAATATATTTATTCTGTGTTTAGAAGAAGAACCCAACTCAACTCATCTCAAACCAATTATTGATGGAACTCACTATTTTTTCAATTTTTCATAAAAAGTTAAACTCATCTCAACTTATTTCATTTATTTTAATCTAAAAAGTTAAATTCATTTCCATTTAAGAAATTCTATTTGCAGTTCTGAGTGGGGAATTGCATGTGCAGTCTCATTAATGAATGGAGGTAAAAGAGAAAAAAACATCATTTTAAAAAAAAAATATTATTTTAATTTTAAATATAATTGTATGGGCTTGGACTTTATGTAGACTAACTCTTTCAACTTATAAAAGTTAAATTCATCTCAATAGAACCTACAAAATATAAATATTTATTATTCAACTTAACTCATCTCAACATCCAAACACAACCATTTATTACTTATCATTCAATCACTTAATATCACATAAGAAAATTGTTGAAAGAAAGCTATTAAGAAGACGGTGAATAGAATTTTTGATGAATTTATGAATTTATTTGTGGTTTCTTTCCCGATCTCTTTTTTATGAATTTATGAATTTACTCTCTTTTTTTGTGGTTTCTCTCCCAACCTCTTTTCATCTTCATATTACTTTATCGTTCCTGAAAAGAAAAATGATATAGTAAAAAAAAAAGATAAATTGTATAGTATATTTAGGATATATTTAGATTTAAGATACTATTATGCATAGAAGAGATATGCTTGTAAAAAGTTATAAAATCTTTTTATAACTATTCATCCTAGGTCGAAATTCGGGTTTCAAATTTGGACTAGGTTCCAGATTGGGTTACAAGTTAACCCGAGCCAAAATCCAGATGAAACCAAATTTTTAGAATCCGAAAATTTGGATTTAGGGTAGTACCTGGTCTTTTTTTTATTATTATTGCTATTAACAAAAGCCTAGGGAGCATAATTTTTTTATTTTATCTAAAAGCCTATATTTCAAGAAATCATGTTGAAAAGCATAATAGCATTGTAAATTGTCCATAATAATAAAAATATTTCAAAATAGAAAATTAAATTTTATGTAAAAAAATAGGTAAAATTAGAAACTAATTACCTTTTTAACTAAATGCATGTAAAAGAAAATATATACAATATTCATCATGTAAAATGCATACAACACAATATAATTCACTACATATTACATTATTTGGTATTTATGCATTACATTACAAAACACAAAATTACAATATATGAATTACAAAACACAACTTTGGAAGAAGATTATTAGATAGGTGTGAGAGGAAACACATTATCAAACGAAGATTGATTTCCCAGTATTGTTGTTGTTGTTAATTTGTAAGACATTGATGTAGATGAACATCTGCAGACATGTGGTAAGGCATCAATGGCAGACTTAGAAATTTTTGAATCTCCTAAAATCACAAAACCAAATTACTTAGCAAGGAAAATAAAAAAATACTTTGCAAGGGCATATTCACAAGAAAAATGAAATAAAGAAGTGAAAGTTGACCACAAATGATTTAGTTCAACTAGTGTAGTAGACTCTGATCCTAATCTCAGGTAGTTTTAATAAGAGTGAGTCTACACCCACCGCTGGGGGCTCCCGCTAGGCCAAATTCAAAGTTTTTATTTTTTTGTTTTTTTATCATATCATTTTTTTAATATTTTTAAATATTTTTTAAAAAAGAAAAAAATTTATAATATTATTAAATAATATTTTCTTAATCCCTAAGTTAAAAAAAAAAGTACAAAAAAAAAAAGAGCAGGAGCTCCCAGCAGGATCCCTAGCGTTTTCCTTTTAATAAAAAACTCATATTCATGTCTGGAAAACCACTTCAGTCTCAATCTTGGAACCATTACATATTAAATGAAGCAGAGTTATCTTTCATACCCCTCCATGCATTGACTCTTCATTCTCAATCTTGAAACCCTTAAAGAATATTGAAGATTAAAAACTCACCCATTTAGTGTACACCAACTTGTTAGATCAAACATGAACAAAATTGCCATAGAGTCTTTACAAGCAGCAGGAATGTGATCCCTAAACTTCTTCCACCTACAAGCATATAATGATGAAAAATAAACAAATGGGCCAGACGCCATTATATTCTATTTTATTTTAGTCATTGAGTACATGTCAGACATAGAAACACAGATATATAAAACATTGATGTCTGGTTATCTCCATAACTCATCCAAACAAACCAAAAAACCATGAGCAAAACAGACCCAGATAAACTACTTAGGCAAAGGTGGAACCAAATAAGAAAATACAATCTTAGAGCTAATAGTAAAGCAGATTTCAAGTTTTTCTTTTTTTTTTTTTCTTAGACAAAAATCATTGAACCCTTGAATTTATACACAAGTATCGTAAACAAAATGTTTAACCAGCCACAGTATAACACGAGCCAAAGTAGAATGCAATAGAATCATATTAAAAAAAATATCCTAGAAAACAGATGAGTAATTCCACAGGTTTTGGCGAAGATGTGGAACATCATAACAAGAAAGAAACCTCAATATAAAAAGCGTTTGCAGAAGATGTTGAGTACTGTGGAGTTTGGTCCACACCGCTCGAGCGGAGGCATGACAAAGACTTTGCGCAAAGCTTGATTGACAGTGAGCTTGAGCGGATGCGATACAGAGAGTTCGCTCGACACTCACTTTACCTACCGCTCAAGTAGAGTTCAAGTTAAAGAGTTCGCTCGTGAGCCGCTTGACACATGGCTTATGCAATTGATGGGGAACAGGTTCCCTCAATGTGAGCTCGACAAGCCACTCGAACGAACATCGCTTTTGATGAAATTTTAGGGTTTCCGCCATGTACCTTATATATTTGTGTTTTGTGTTACTGTGGTTGTACAGTGCGTGCACAGTGAACATATGCAAGTTGCCGAATCACGTAAATCTTGTGTCGTGTGATTGTTTGATTGTTCTTTTCGCGTTTATTTTTAATTATTGTCATCGTTTTTCACAACAATTGGTATCAAGAGACAATGTTCGGGTCTGAGGAAAAATGATGGCTGGAGAAGAAGTGAAGGTATCCAAGATCGAGAAGTTCGATGACACAGATTACGGGTATTGGAGGATGCAGATAGAGGACTACCTCTATGGGAAGAGACTTCATCTTTCGTTGTTGGAGAAGAAGCCAAAGGGCATAGAAGAAGTTAATTGGAACCTGTTGGATTGACAGGTTCTTGGGGTTATTCGAATGACCCTGTCAAGATCCGCTGCACACAACGTCATCAAGGAGAAGACGAATGTGGATCTCATGGCGGATTTGTCAAGTATGTATGAAAAGCCGTCAGCGAATAACAATGTACACTTGATGAAAAAGTTATTTAATTTGAAGATGGCAGAATGTACGTTTGTTGCACAGCATCTGAATGATTTTAATACTATCACAAATCAATTGTCGTCTGTTAAAATTAGGTTTGATGATGAGATACGTGCACTAATATTGTTGGCTTCACTACCAAACAGTTGGGAAGCCATGATAATGCTGTTAGTAATTCTGTTAGTAAAATAAAGTTGAAATATGATGATATACGTGATTTGATTTTTGGCTGAGGAAATACGCAGGAGGGATTTAGGCGAGACCTTAGGTTCGAGTTCAGCATTGAATGTTGATTCTCGAGAGATATCACAAACAGGAACTCAAATAGAGGCAGATCAAAATCAAATAACAGAGGTAAAAGTAAGTCAAGGCCTGGGCAGTAAGCAACTTGCTAGAATTGTGGCAAGGCCGGTCACATAAAGAAGAAATGTAAAAATTCAAAGAAGAAGGAGAATGATAGTGCTAATGTGGTTACTGAAGAAGTATAAGATGCACTACTGCTTGCAGTTTACAGTCCGATTGATGACTGGATACTGGATTCAGGATTCAGGGGCCTCGTTTCACACATCTTTCCATCGTGAAATAATGCAAAACTATGTTGCTGGTGATTTTGGAAATGTGTACCTGGATGATGGAGAGACATTGAATGTGGTGGGAATAAGAGACATTGATATTGTACTCCATAATAAGAATAAGTGGACCTTACAGAAGGTTAGATACAATCCTGAGTTGAAGAAGAAACTAATCTCTGTTGGCCAGCTCGATGATTGTGGCCATTCAGTAGTGTTCTTAGATAGCACCTGGAAGGTCACTAAAGAGGCATTGGTACTGGCTCAGGGTAAGAAAATTGGTACTCTCTATATGACTACTGGTTTGAATAATATTGTTGTTACTATCGTTGCAAAGAGCACAACATATTTGTGGCATTGTAGGCTTGGCCATATGAGTCAGAAGGGCATGAAAGAACTACTGTCTAAAGGCAAGCAACCATAACTGAAGTCAGTTAATTTCAGTATGTGTGAGAGTTATATTTTGGGGAAGCAGAAAAAGGCTAGTTCTTGAAGAGTGGCAGAATACTGAAAACAGGAAAGCTGGATCTTTTGCACACAAACGTGTGAGGACCTTTTCTAGTGGCATCTCTTGGAGGTTCTCGGTACTACGTCACATTCATTGACGACCACAGCAAGAAGGTATGATTTTATTTTTTGAAGCATAAATCTGATGTATTTAATGTGTTCAAAAATTGGAAGACTTTGGTTGAGACATAGATAGACTTAAAGCTGAAATGCTTGAGGTCTGACAATGGTGGTAAATACATTGATGGATGGTTCAAGGAGTAGATGGTTCAAGGAGTACTGTGCAGCTCAAGATATTAGAATGGAGAAGACAATTCTTGGGACACCACAACAAAATGGAGTTGCTGAACGTACAAAACCATTAATGAGCGTGCTAGAAGCATGAGGCTGCATGCTGGATTACCACCTACATTCTGGGCAGACGCAGTCAGCACTGCTGTCTATATGATAAATAGAAGGTCATCAGTTCCGTTGGAGTGTAGACTGTCTGAGGAGGCATGGGCGGGAAATAGGTCAAATTTTCTCTCCTTAAAACTTTTTGTTATCTTTCTTATGTTCATGTTGATTCTGATGCTCATAATAAGTTTGAGGCTAAGTCAAAGAAATGCTATTTTATTGTTGACCAATGAATTATCATCAAGATGGTTTTGTACAAAAGAGAAGAGAAAATACTATATTTAAAAGCTCAAGAAAGGCGTAGTCTCAAAATGTTGAAAGGAATCTTAAAACCTGGTCCTTACTCGGCTAAACTTGCAAAAGCACACAAATCAAATATGTGCTATGCTACTTCTATAAAATCAATAGGTAACACAGAACAAAACAGACCCAAATAAAAACCCCGCGTTTTAAAACAAAGAGAGCAGATTTAGCAAAAGAACTGCATATACTTATATCCACAACAGTTTTGTTCAAAGATAAGCACCTCTAATTCTTTCCCACATGCTCACAGATCACCATAAAACACACTGTCAAAAAACACATTTGGAAGTGTAAATCTAGGGTTTTGGGGATATTTTCCAAAGAAGGAAAAACGAACCTTCGGTTGTCAAGAAGAGATTTCCTAGTCTCTAGTCCCAGTCTTAAAAAAAGCTCCCACTCGTTCCCAGTCTGTCGCTTCGAGAGAAGAAACGCCGTCTCTGGATCCATCCTCTCGATCTCTATATGGGTTTCCTCCTCCATCGAATACTACTGTAGAACAAAACAGAGAGTGTTGAAGACGATGACACGAGGCAACGAAACTTCGATCGGCAGAGGAGGCTAAGGCGTGGAGAGAGAGAGAGAGAGAGAGAGAGAGAGAGAGAGAGATCTGGAGTGAATGGCTTTGAGTTCTAGGTGAAGGGTTTTGAATATTAGTATCCAAATAGCGATATGACAATTTTTTTTTTTTAAAATAACCTGGGTACCGGGTTTTACAACACGGTTCCGGCCCAAGTTTGATCCTAGCCAGAACTTGGAATCAGAACTCGGCTATTCGGGTGGGCTGGGAAAAAATCCAACTTGGATGAACAGTCATATTCTTTTTCTATAAAGAGAATTTTGTGGAATTATCAGAACTCACGACCTT
>NW_023352416.1:0-544 GCF_001411555.2 Juglans regia
AGTCGAGTGCAGGTGTGTTTGGCAAGTGAGAGTACTTACTATTTTTTACTTTATTATTACTTTTTACTTACTTTTCTACTATTCATTACTTTTTATCTACTTTTTACTACTATTTAATATTTTATTATTACTTTTTTATTACTTTTTCACTACTATTCACAAACATTCTCAACACTTCTCACTACCCAAACGTATCCAAATCAGTTGTGCTATATGACAGTTACTCTCACAGTACACTTGCTACTTCAAGGTTCATTCTGCAAGACATCCAAATGTCCAAACCAGAGTTTGAAACTTGAAAATATGACACTCTTGGAGAAAGTATATAACTGGTACGAATTTTAAATCTCGATGAGATGAGATAAATTAAAATTAAAGTTAAATTTTAAATAAAATATTATTACAATATATATTTTTAATATTATTTTTATTTCATAATTTTAAGAAATTAAATTATTTATTTTATTTTATTTTACGTAAAAATTTAAAAAAATTATAATAATTAAATAATATAAATTGTGAAAACAATCGAATCCTTAGTGGT
>NW_023352417.1:0-2910 GCF_001411555.2 Juglans regia
AAGTCGCCGATGGAGGTCCAGAAGGTGCCGACAACGGTGGTGGACCTGACGAAAGTAGCGTGGGATAAGGTAATGAACTCCTTTCCACCACCATGCGCTGTAACTTCGGCGTTTTGTGGCCAGAAGATGCCGATGAACAGCAAGGAAGGCCCATCCATTACGACAGAGGCTCTACAACATTCTGTGGAGCATTTTGAGGCTCGGGTAGCAAGGCAAGGTCACTCTGTGGGAGTTGTCGAGGTGAATTCCGAGGGAACTGTAGAGGAGCCTCCATAGATGACTGTTCCTTTGTTTGGAGGTGACGAGGGCACTAGTACTGGATCACATATGCCTTTTCTCTTCTCTGGAAGTGATGAGGGAACTATTATTGAGTGGGAAGGCAGAAATATGTTCGGGGAGGAAGAGATGGGGACGCCATTGAACTCTCAGTGGGCTTCTAGAGAAGGGGAGCCCATACCCCTGAATTGTATGCTACCAAATGAGTCTAGTATCTTTGATTGGGTGCTACTCAAGGTAAAGCAGATTCAACATTGTGTGGGGATGGAGTGTGAGGGCTTTGAGGAACAATTTATGGCTTTACTTACTGCCATAGAGGTGGGTCACACTCAGTTCAAGAAATCTGGGACCAAGAAACAGCGGGAGCTAAAGAGACTTATGTGGTCATTGAACTATGAAGGTAGGTCAAGTTGAGATAGATCCAAAGGGAAGGGGATAATATCTCTTATATGAAGCCTAAAATTATGTCTTGGAATATCCGTGGGCTTAATGAGGCAAATAAGCGTCTTCGTATAAAACATTTGCTTCGTGAGTGGAAGGTAGACATAGTTTGCTTACAAGAAATTAAGCTGAAATTTATTTCAAGGAAAATTGTGTGAAGTATTTGGAGCTGTCCCTATGTGGATTGGGTGGATCTTGCTTCGAATAGGGCATCGGGTGGAATCTTAGTGATGTGGGACAGAAGAGTGGTGGAGAAAATGGAAGACTTCATAGGGGAGTATACAGTGGCTTGTTCTTTTAAAAGTGTGGAAGATAATTTCTTGTGGGCATTTGCAGGTATATATGGGCCGAATGTAGACAATATTAGATGACTATTATGGGAAGAACTTGCTGGAGTACATAGCTGATCAAATCTTCCATAGTGCATGGGTGAGGATTTTAATGTTATAAGATTCCTAAGCGAACAATCTGGAGACAACAGGTTGCACCGAGAAATGACAGAATTTTCAGATTGTATTTTTTATTTGAATTTGGTGGATCTTCCTCTCATGTAGAAGGGGGTTCTTTCACTTGGTCTAATACTCAGGTATGGTCTCAACTGGATAAATTTTTAATCTCACTGGATTGGGAAACACATTATTCGGATGTGTGTCAAAAGAGGTTGCCCCGCATTTGCTCGGACTATTTTCCCATTCTGCTGGATTGTGGTGGTATCCAAGGAGGGCGCCGATATTTTAAATTCGAAAACATGTGGCTGAAAGCTAAAGGCTTTGTAGACAGGGTAAGGCAATGGTGGTCATCTTACCAGTTTCATGGCACCCCCCTCTTACATCCTTGCAGGTAAATTAAAAGTTTTAAAGAACGACTTAAAGCTTTGGAATACTCAATCCTTTGGAGACATGGGGGAGCATAAGAAAACCAAACCATGTGGGAGGAGATACAGGAGCTAGAGAGGATACATGAGGATATGGTTCTTTCCCAAGAAGAGAGATCTCGAAAGACAGAGTTGGTTTCAGAATTAGAGAAGGTAATTTCTCTAGAGCAGATCTCTTAGCGTTGCCAAAAATCAAGAGCATTGTGGCTAAAAGAAGGAGACTGAAGTACGAAATTCTTCCACATAGTAGCTAATTCTTCCACCTCAGCGACTTCAATGAGGGCCGTCCGGCGTCGGTTCAAACTCCGGCATCTTAGATATCGCTGTTTTGTACTCCGGCGATCCTCCCGAAGGCTCCGTTGGGCGTGCCATCGACCTTAAAGGCTCCGGCGAGTGCTCCGGCGTCTTCTGTAACAACTTTGCAGTGCTTGCAGTGAGCACGACCTGGAGTCCACAACTTCGCAGTGCTTGCAGCTTCCAAAGGATTTAGATTCATCTCTGATATGATGAATGGTTGTTGAAGAAGGGGAGTGGGTCAGTATGGGTTCTTCTATGGAGTTGGCTATAGAATCTAAATCCTTTACACTAGTAAAGGAGGAGAGCATGTTGACCATTACTGAAAGGAGTCGAAGGGTGATATCTAAGTTGGTTCTGGGTTCAACAACAGTGCAGTGGCCGACCAAGGCCATAGAAGCGTGTACTAAGGATAAGAAACAAGATTTTTTCTCCACTGTCCGGGAAGGTCGACGTAGTTTTACAACGCATCGCTGCTCGAATGCTCGCGGACGTTATATGGCGGTGGAGGAGTACAGTGGTGGGGGGGGGAGGAATTTTATTTTCATTCCTGAAGAGGGGGCAGTGGTTGGAGAAGGATGGGGGAGGTGCTGCGTCATTTTTCCTTCGGTAAGAGAGGGAGTGACGGCTTGGAAGGACAAGGTGGTGTGGTAGGGAGGGAGAACTTGGAGAAAGACCCAAGTACATCCTCGGTGGCGAGGCAATCCTATGCGGCAGCTCTAAAGACGGGACATGCTTCGAGGGTTCAGAGTGTGGGGGGTCTGCCAATCACACCTCAAGACCAGCTTGTCAAGATGCACAAGTCTCTAAAGGAGATGGAAACCCAACTTGTCGAGTTGAAGACAGCAATAACTTTCATGTCTACGAAAATAGATCGGCTTTCAGCTAGAGGCAACAGGGTGGTAAGAAACATGATAGGCCCGAATCCTTTAAACTTAGAAAAAGGAAAACGGAAGATCGGATTCGGCCCTGTCCCTATAACCAGATCCAGGAGAGTATGGCTAGTCAAAAGGAAATCTGGGTTA
>NW_023352418.1:0-237 GCF_001411555.2 Juglans regia
CCTGGGAAGTCCTCGTGTTGCACCCCTCGTTTTTGTTTTTTCCGCCTTGCGAGATAAATTGACAAGAAGGACCACTCGGGAGTGGATTTTTGGGAAAATCTCGCCCTGCCCATCGCGTAGCCATGGGTTAGGATCAGATCTCCGTTTGGATTGGGATCGGAAGGACGCTAGTATGTCGCTCAAGGATTATATGAATTTTAAGTAATTAGTTTGATGGGTGCGATCATACCAGCACTA
>NW_023352419.1:0-946 GCF_001411555.2 Juglans regia
CTACCATGCTTTTACCCAAGTACTAAAGGCTGGTGTTACACAAAATTAAACTATCTCATTTCATGTAATTATTATAATTTTTTTAAACTCTGAGATAAAATATAATGAACAATTCAACATTTTTAAATCTCAAAATAAAATTTATATTATAGTAATATTTTATTTAAATTTTAATAAAATATCTCATCTTATTTGAACTGTATAACCAAATAAGACCTAAGTATTTTTGTGCATTTGAGCATTATATAAACTCACTAATTTCTTGAGATCGAATTACAAGGTATTTTTAAAATTTATTTAATAATAAAAAATACTCGCGTGATACATAACTGCTACGTCATAATCAATCAAAATTAAACATGTATCGTATTTATAAATAATTCAAATTTTTTTTTTAAAAAAAACACACTGTCAGCATAAATATTAATAAAATAAAATAAAATAAAATAAATGAGACACCCAGAAGCCCTCCCAAGAAAAGAAAACCTGTTAAGAAGTGATAAGAACCTAAATTTAGCCCAATATAATGCCCATTATTTCGGCCCCAAAATTGCAACAAAAAAAAAAAAAGAAGTTATAGTACTGATAGAAAGTCCTCAAACAGGAGAGTCCATTGAATGACCATAGCTAGGCAGTTGGATTTAAATAAAAAGACTCGGACACAAACAAATAAGGCTAAAAATATGCATAAAAAACTTGGACAAAGTTAGCTGACGATGAGCTTTATAACAAGTTGAGTTTGTTTGGAGCTGACATGATACATTTGGTGTACTTTATTCATATAAGTGCTACAGATATAAATAGATTAATCTTATAAAAATAAGTTTACAAATTGATATGACTTTATATGATGCGTTAAATCTATTTTATAATAAAAATAACTTTACAATCTAACGTACAGACCACATTTATAATTAGTCACGTCAATTTATGGGTTTACTTTTGT
>NW_023352420.1:0-797 GCF_001411555.2 Juglans regia
CATTTTGAAGATATTTGAGTTATCAGAATGATCATATTTTGTGTATGTTATATCTATAAATTGTAGTACAAGATTTATATGGCTCGATGGATACATCGTATTTATTTGTAAAAAAAAAAAAGTTATAATCTAATATATTATATTAAACCATGTAAATTTGTAATATGATTTCGATTTTGTAGGTTTTTATGTAGGTTGCTTCATTTAAGCAGTCCTATTACTGACTCCATTTCCTGCACGAGTTATTTTTTTCATCTCAAAACATAGATCAAGTTCTATACAGATGAGCCAGGGTTGCAATTTTATAATGTTAAACTAATTATTATATTTATCTTTTTGCTTTTTGTTTTTGTTTTTTAAATTTAACTTAGAATTCAATCATTGATTACACTTTTTACCCTTAAAACAAAGAGCGTTGTTATTCATCATCTTTTAATATGAAATTAGATGATTGATTCATTGAAGATCATTTATAATTCATTACTTATCATTCAATCATTTGATATTATATCAAGGGATGGTGATTAAGAAGAGGATGATAAAAAAAAAAAAAAAAATCGTACATTCATTTATGTTTGACGCTATCATAGGATTAGTATTGTTGTAAAGGGAAATTAGATTACAATTAGATGATCAAAGAATCGGTACTTCATGTTCTTTCCCTAAATTAAAGTAGTACTATTTTTGTGTAACAGCATATCGTCTAATTTGCTAGTAAGTAGGACACATGCAAACACGTGCAATATATATAAATATATATATATATATATATATATATATATATATATATATATATA
>NW_023352421.1:0-2560 GCF_001411555.2 Juglans regia
TGAAAAGACAAACATTTTTTAATTTTAAATAATTAATTTCTTTATATCTAATTATTACTTAATCATTATAATTTTTTTAATAAAATATAAAAATTAATTTAATTTTTTTAAATTTTAAAATAAAAATTATATTCTAATAATATTTTAACTTTATAATATTTTTATTTAATTTTTTTTAATTTAATAAAATATATAAAATTATTTTATTATTATTCATAAATTATTTTTATATTATTTACGTATTTTTATCTCGTCTCATTTATCAAACATCTCTTAAAGGGATTATTTAGACAAGAAAAGATTCTTAAGAGTCAACTCATAAATTGATTCGTCTTGATAATGTATGGAGTATAATGTGATATGTTATATTATAAAATTATTTTTATTATAAAAAAATAATATATCATATGAAAATATGTTAGTTTATAAATTTATTTTTATAAGATTTTTTTATTAATATAATATTTCTATTTTTTTTATAAAATGGGTCTCTCTCTTTTTCTTTTTTGTTAACAAAGTGGAACTTTTATTGACTCAGCATGGCTCATCTTTCAAGTGTTTGATTAAATTGATAACTATACATACATATATATTAATGTATGTATGCATTTATCTCCAAGACATTAAAAGATTCTTTCTATGTATAAACGTCATGATTTGCGCCTTTGGTTCATCTCTAAGTTAAAGTATTGACCTTTGTTATTAATCATCTGCTCACACTATACGTTACATTTATTTTAATTTTTTTAATTTTATTCTTTTTAAACTAATTAAGTTATTTTACTCATCATCTATATATTATATATTTGATAAGAAAAAAAAAATAATATTTAGTATGTGGTATGAAGATGTTGAGAAGAATTTTTGTAAAATATTAACACTTGGAAAGTGATATTCAATAAATATGAAAATGGGTAACATATAAAGTAAAGCCCTAGAAGATTTTCCTCGTATCAACCATGTGGATGTCTTTAATTCCTATTGGGGAGAATTTAGGGATGAAAAATCGTATTTTTGGGTTGTATTCGTGTCGTGTCAAGTCATGAACATTTGACTATATAAATTAATCCGAATCTAATCCGTTAAGCTAAACGTGTCAAACATCCAAAACTTAACCCAATCTACTTATATAACGGGTCTTATTGTGTTAATCGTTTTGACCCGTTTAATAATTAATTAAAAATATGTTAACATAACACGACTAATTTAAACCCGTTTGTTTTATCAAGGGGTTGAACTAAACACATAACTCATTTGACTTGATTAACATAATTTCATATAAAAGTTAAAATTTATATTTATTAATAACCACAATATCTTAAAAAATATATATCAATATTTTTCAAATTTTAACATATAATAAAATCAATATTACAAACTATACAATAACAAATATGAGTATAGGTCTAAAATTACAATAAAATCAGTAAAAATATAAGCATAATGAAAAATACCAATATTACAATTTAACAAAAATAAAATTTTAATTTTAAAATAAATTCTAAATAGGTCCAAACGGATTGATTTATGTTAAGCATGTTGACCCATTATTGACTCGTTTATAAATCGTGCATTAACGAGTCAATCCGTTTTTATCCGAACCCGTTAACATCAAATTCAAATCTACTAATTTCGTATCGTATTCGTATTGGGTTTACAAATCATGTCACATATTGTCACCAAAGAGATAGAGACAGAGAAATTAATGGGCTTTGTAGGTAAGATTGAGAAGCTAAATTGGAAATTTCCAGTAACTGTGTTTATATATATTAGTATGGAGAAGGTACCTCAATCTTACAATTTTGAATGGCCTAGATTAGTACTGTGACAATTTATAATTAAAAATAAAATTTATTTTCTTGTTCAGCATGCGGCCTACTGACATTTTCACATTCAATCTTGCACAGCAGCTTCTTGGATGATAAGTTAACTACTTATAATTTGATGACAAATTTTTGCTAAAGTCTCGTTTGGTTTATAATATAATTTTTGAATATATATTTTTTTCTAAATTTTAGAATTTAAAAAAATCTAATTATTTTTTCTATTTTATTTTTAAATTTAAAAAAATTATAATAATTAGATAATAATTAATTATATAAAAAATTAAAAATTAAAAATTAAAAATTGATATTTAAATATTAAAATAATGAATAATTTTAAAGATTTGAAAAACCAAACCAAACCAAACTTAATCTCTTTTAGTGCTTGGTTGAACTTATGGGTTAGAGTATCAATAGCGACTCCTTTTGTTAAACTTCTTATGATGAATCATGAAAGCGAGAAAAACGTGCTGATTGTGAGAAAAACACCTATCGAGGAAACTAACATGGTTTAAGGATGACAAACCATTTGAGACATTAAGTAATAAATAATTTTATGTATAATCGTAAAGTGCATAAATATCATGTAATTATTTAAAAAAAAAAAGAAGATCTATTATTAAAAAAATTAATTTTTTTATATAAGTCCTATATTTTATTCAATTTTTTAAAGCAATACATAACAATTATATAATTTACAATTACAAATATCTTTTTTCTTAAATAATAATCTTCCA
>NW_023352422.1:0-870 GCF_001411555.2 Juglans regia
ATTATATACATATATATAAACATAAATATATATTTATATTTTAAAAATTGTGCATATATAAATATATATTACAATTTGTTAGACTTGTTCACAAAATATGCATTGGAAAATTTAAAAATTAATACACTATAATTTACACAAAATATGTACTAGCAAATTTAAAAATTACATAATTTTTAAATTATAGTCATATTTACAAAATTTAAATTTATAATTTGGATCTAAAAACGTATTTTTAATTAATTTTGTACTTATAAATAATTTTTAAATCAAATAAATGTAGTATTTTTTTTTAAGTTAAAACAGGCGGGACGGATTGAGAATCAGCCCCGCACCTTGCCCCCACATCCTGAGGGTGGGGGCGGGGGTGAAAACCCCACCCCCCACCCTATGCGGGGCGGGGTGCGGGGAAGGGGTGCCCCCATTCTATAGGGGGCGGATAGCACCCCTAAATACAAATGATAAAATAAGTTCATACTTTAACATGTAAACATAATATATGTACAAAAAATTCATCACATTTCACCCAAACAATTATTATTCAACAAAAATTAATAATCTAGAAAATTTATAACATAAAATAAAATGCCTAATAAATGCGATAAAATATTTCATAATATCAGGGCATGCATGTATTCAATAAGCACATGCAAAAAATATATTTCAAAAAATAAATACTTTATGCTACAATTACAAGCTGAATTATTAAATAAAATCAACAAACACACTAATAAGCTCCAATCCAATGGTTGAGTTCATTACTGTAGTGTTAGAGGTTTTTGGGGTCAAAACAACAAGACCTTCTATTTTAATAAAAAAATTTCAAAACACAATCTGCTCGCTCCCTATGCGGCTGGGCCGCACCCTCTT
>NW_023352423.1:0-590 GCF_001411555.2 Juglans regia
TATGTAATTAGACAGTATAGTATAAGTTTAATACAAAAATAAGTTAGATAATTCCTATAGAAGGAAAGTAACAGTGAATGATTGATTTATTTTTAGATTTTAATTTTTGGAAAAACTAAATTTGAAAGCCCACAACAAATTTTGAAAAGTAGACTAAATATGAAATTAAAAAACAAAGTCCAAAACAAGCCCCAATCCGAATTCGTTTCGATAAGTCGGATTCAGATCGGATCCTACGTAAGTTAGAGTTGGAGTTGGAGTTTAAATATGAACTCCGACTTTGTCGTTGCACACCCCTAATTAATCTCACACATTACCATTTTCTTCTTGTCGTTCATCCAAATATAATTGTTACAACATGCATTTAGGAGAAAAAAAAATTCACTCATCATTTTTACACCATACATAATTTTTTATTTTTTTCTTTTACCAAATATATAGTGTATGGATGATGAGTAGAATAATTCAATTAGTTTAGGAAGAAAAAAAAATTAAAAAAAAAAATATGATGTGTAAAAATGATGAATAGCAAAACTCTTCAGATAATCTCTTGAAATTTACAACTTGATATCCTCAATTTTGGAATTGAC
>NW_023352424.1:0-240 GCF_001411555.2 Juglans regia
AAACTGAGTAACGTCCCCTGGATTGTCGCTGGGCGACAATGGGATCGGACGAGAGATTCGTGCCGACTCCGTGGTCCTTCTGCTGGCGGGGACTAGAGGATGTTTGGCCATGTACTCGCTGGGCGCGGAACTGGGCATCGCTCGTTGCGTAGTGAGTGCTCGGCCATGTACGCGCTGGGCGCGGAACTGGGCATCGCTACGAAGCCAGGACGTGCGGATGGTCCCTAGGGGAGGCCATGG
>NW_023352425.1:0-410 GCF_001411555.2 Juglans regia
GCACGTGTTCTATAGTCGACTGTTCTCTCTCCTTGGCTTAGGGTTTCTCTCATCTCTCTCACACTTACAATGGCAGACGAAGTGTAGTACTCGTCTGGCAGTGACACTACCACCAACAAGCGTAAGTACGAGGAACCAACATCGCCGTCTACTGGCACTCACAGGCCCACCAAAATCTTCTCTCCAATCGCTCCTCAATCTCCTGATTCTAGCCACGCGTCGCCTCCCTAATACAACAACGTTCCGTCACCTGTAACACCCTGGTCCCGAATGGGTCAAAGAGTTACCTCTTAACACTTACAATCATATCTCACTGTACAAATATAAACTCAAATTCCTCAATTTCTCATAGACCTTATTGCTTTATACCATTTACTTCAAAATAAAGAACTAAGAGTACGACGAAGTCT
>NW_023352426.1:0-924 GCF_001411555.2 Juglans regia
GGGGGGGGGGGGGGGGGGGGGGGAGGAGAGACGATGGGGCTGTCTCGAGGAAGAGGTGGCAAAAACCCACCCACCTAGCTTCCCAAGGATGCCTTGAAGGAAAAGGGAACGAAGCTAAACCTAGCTTCCGGAACATGCCTCGAGAAAGAGTTGGTGTAGACCGCCCCAGCTTCCCGAGTTACTCGGGAAAATGGGAGCGAGGTTGTCCTTCCAGGAATTGCTCAAGGGAGGGTGTAGCGAAAGCCGACCCCAGGTTCCCTCCCGACCTCGACGGAAGGTGTAGCCCAACTTCCTGAACTACCTCGACGGAAAAAGGATTGGGGAAGGGGTGGGGGGGAGGGGGAGTGACGATGGCGCGGTCACGAGGAAGTGATGGCGAAAACCCACCCCCACCAAGCTTCCCTAGGATGCCTCAATAGAATAGGGAACGAAGCTAAACCTAGCTTCTCGAGCATGCCTCGAGAAAGAGTTGGTGAAGACAGCCCCTGCTTCCCGTGTTTGCTTCGTGGAAAATGGGACGAGGGTGGCCTTCCAAGAATTGCTGATGGGAGGGTGTAGCGAAAGCCGACCCCAGCTTCCCAACTTCTTGAACTACCTCGATGGAAAGAGGGTTGGGGGGGGGGGGGGGGGGGGGGGGGGGGGGGGGGGGGGGGAGATGACGCAGTCTCAACGAAGAGGTGGCAAAAACCCACCCACCTAGCTTCCAAACGATGCCTCGAAGGAAAAAGGAATGAAGCTAAACCTAGCTTCTCGAGCATGCCTCGAGAAAGAGTTGGTGAAGGCCGCCCCAGCTTCCTGAGTAAGCTTCGTGGAAAATGGGAGCGAGGGTGGCCTTCCAAGAATTGCTCATGGGAGGGTGCAGCAAAAGCCGACCCCAGCTTCCCTCCTGACCTGGACGGAAGGCGCAGCCCAACTTCTTGAACT
>NW_023352427.1:0-234 GCF_001411555.2 Juglans regia
CGGAGGTGCCACGACGGCAGCACAGCGGCGCAAGGAGTGCCGCAGCTTGGTGGTGCGCGTGGGAGCTAACGGCGGCGCGGTTGGGGCCGGGCGGTGTTGCGGACGGCAGCGCAAGGCGGCAGGGCTGGGTGGACGAAGGAACGGACGGAGAGAGAGAGGGGGGGTTGCGGCGTGCAGGAGAGCCAGTGGAAGAAAGAAGAAAGAAAAAAAAAAAAAAAAAAAAAAAAAAAAAAA
>NW_023352428.1:0-269 GCF_001411555.2 Juglans regia
GGGCTGAGCACCGATTGATTCGGAGTCGGAGGGCCCAACCTCCGACTCCGACTCCGACTTTGTCGGAGGTCGAATCCGACCTCCGACTCCGACTCCGCAATGCACATAATCCGCTCCGACTCCGACTCCGACTCCGACTTGTCGGAGCGGAGTCGGAGCGGAGTCGGATTTTTTTATTTTATTTTTTTGTCTTTTTTAACTTCATATTTGATCCACTTTTAAAAAAAAAAAATTTGTGGGCTTTCAAATTTCAACTTTCTCAATATTAC
>NW_023352429.1:0-209 GCF_001411555.2 Juglans regia
CGGGAGCACGTCGTGCACCGATTTTGGACAAGTCCTTGTTGGTAACCTCGGCCAGGAAATCGTGGAAGGTGATGTGGTTTGAGGGGGAGGGACGAATCGAAGCGCCACAGGGCTGAATCTCAGTGGATCGTGGCAGCAAGGCCACTCTGCCACTTACAATACCCCGTCGCGTATTTAAGTCGTCTGCAAAGGATTCTACCCGCCGCTCG
>NW_023352430.1:0-257 GCF_001411555.2 Juglans regia
AAGGGTGGCGGCGTTTATGTAGGGAGACAGAGACAGACCTGGTTTCAGCGACAGAGGCAAACGACGGAGAGACAGAGATAGAGACAGGGACAGACGACGGCAACAAACGGCACAGAAGGACTACACAGAAGACGGAAACCAAGACAGAAGCTGCGAAATCCAGTCGCCGGAGGGAGGACTGACACCAACCGGCCCTCAACAGCAGCACCAAGGCCCGTCGACCAAGTCTGTTGCGGTGGTGAGATGCCACACACTGG
>NW_023352431.1:0-242 GCF_001411555.2 Juglans regia
TAATGCCCTATTGTGCTTGGCGCTCTAGGCATGTTACTTTTGCGAAAATAAGAGCTGATTACTTGATTTTACCCCTATTATGTTTACAACTATTTTATACTCTACTTGAGAGTAATTATATAAAATTGAAATTAAATTTTAATGAAATTTCACAAATATATTAATTGATTTAAAATAAACTGTAAAATAATTAACGCGGCAGTGTTTAATAATTCTTGGAGAGGGAAAGATAGAAAGAAAAA
>NW_023352432.1:0-2118 GCF_001411555.2 Juglans regia
TATTTTTTTAAAAAATATTTTATAGTATTAAAAAAATACATGTATAAAAAAGTAAAATAAAAAAACACTACATTTTACACTGAGCGGGACTGAGAGCGGGAGAGGGAGCGGGGGCTGTAGCACGGTTCATAACAAAATATTTAGTTAAAAAATATTGTGTGCTCTTTATATAAAAAAATTTTATGTTGAGATGATTTTAATAATTTAATAATTAAATATTAAATATTAAATTTAATTTAAAATTAGATTGAATTACAACTCAATTCAGCCCAAATTACAAACGGGCCTTCTTCCGAAATAAGCGAAGAATACCCACATTTTTGAAGGCTCATGACCTTACTACCCTTCTTCTTTGTCACGTGTTCCCTGACATTTGATGTTAAAAATGTTCTCTTGGGCCTTTGGCTGTTGTAGCTTGGGTTTTGTTAGTTGATTTATTTCATTTTCAACTTGAGTTTTTGGGCTCAGTTATTTCACATGAGTAATGCTACATACAGTCGTGAAATGCACAAACGTCGTGCAGTCGTTTTGAAAAAGAGTGGAGTATACTATTAAAAAATTAATTTCTTTTCAGGTGGGTCCCTTATTTATTCACTTTTTTCAAAGCGACTGCACGGCGACTGCACGCTCACGACTGCAAGTATCATTTCTCATTTCACATTAACTAGACTCATTGTTTCTACAGAACTCTATTTTTCAAGAAATTAATTAAGAGTTTTTTAAATATATTATTATGTGTTAAATTAAGATTTGAATATGGTACTAATTTACAAGATTGTTTTAATATTAAGTATAGTTAAATCATTGTTTATGAACTAAATGCTTACACCATTATTTTATATAGATTGGAAATAGATTATAAACTTATAATATTAGTACTTTCTGGTTTAGGTGTTGATATTACTAGTGTTCAAAATCAAGGCTTAGACATTACACGGCAAGAGTCAGGTAAGCAGGATTCCTATATTAAAATTTGTATTAAAAAGATATGGACTGAGGTTGATTTATGAAAAATATACAAGTTATGTTTTGAAAAAAAAAAACTTGAAAACAACCTCAGTTATGTGTTTTTGCATTACTCTCATGAAATCTATATAAAAAAGAAAGTATTTTCTGTCATGACTGGTGTAGAAATTAATAAAGTTTTGGCATTCTGTTTCTGAATTGTGCAAAAAGAGCAAATATAAAACTTTTTGGTATGATTGTGAAAAGGTGATTTGAATTTTTTATTATTATGTGAATATGCTTTGAATTTGTTTTGATTTTGTGAAAATGATATGAATCTGTTCAATACTCTGTTTTGATATGATGTGGCATCTAAAAAATGTTTGGCATGACTTTCTGATTATGTTTATGATTTGTTCCGTTAAGGTTCCGCCACAGGCATAATAGTAGTATACGGCCCTGCCACGAGTATAATAGTGGTATATGGCCCTGTCACAGGTATAATGGTGGTACACGACCCTACTATGAGGGTTAAATATGACTTCTGTTTTGATGTGATGCTCTAATATAATGATAATATGATGCTTAGTTATGTTTTGCCAAAGAATTTTTGAATAAGAATGTTTTTGAAAGTTTCGTTCTTATATTTTGATAATATGTTTTGATTCTGCATTGTGAAAGTAAATATTCTGATTCTGCATTATGAAATTAAATGTTTTGTTCTGCATTATGAATTCTGTAAATGCTCATATTTACATACTAATATATGTTCTCTGCTTACTGAGTTGTTGATAACTCACCCCTTATCTTCACAATATTTTTTAAATAATTTGAATATTTCAGCTGAGAATCAAAATTATGGAGCATGAGTGACATGATTTAAGCATAGTGAATTAAGCATAAAATGTTTCTATGAGTATTGGCGAATTTCATTAGTAATTTTGTTGTGTTCTGATGATTTGGTATTTTTGGAGGTTAATTATATTGAGGTAGTTGGTTTGAAACAATAATTTATATAACATTGAGAATTTGGAGTCTATAAATATATTGTTAAAATATGAATTTAAGTGATAGGAAGTAACTCTTCGATTCCTCAAAGATCGGGGTGTTATAATTAACATCAAAAGTTGCTCAGAAATAATCTTTTTTAACAAGAAAAAAAAATGAAAGAAA
>NW_023352433.1:0-263 GCF_001411555.2 Juglans regia
GTAAAATAAAAGTTAAATTATTTATTATATTTTATATAAGAATTTAGAAAAGTTATTTTGAGATTTGAAAAAATTGAATTGTTTATTATATTTTGTGTAAAAATTTAAGAAAATTATAATGATGAGATGAGATGAGATGAATTGAAGTGAATTCTGAATGCAACCGAGAATATCTCTTGGATTAACTTTGCTCTTAACTTTCTTACTTGTAAAAAAAAGAAGTAATAATCTTATTTGACAATTGTCATGGGTATTAGAATAGT
>NW_023352434.1:0-1352 GCF_001411555.2 Juglans regia
GTAATTTTAAAGTTAAAATATTGATAATTTTTAATGGACTTAAATTATATTTAATGAGTCATATTGAATAAACCTACAAGCGATAAATTATTGAGATTGATTATAAGTTTTAATTAACCTTAATAACTAGATTAAATCTTATTTATTATTTATTGAACGAGTTATACTCATTTTAGAATTTAAAGATCGGTTATTAGAAATTTATTTCAATTTAAAATCATTACTGATTAAAGTCCCTTATGGGCCTACACAGTCTCAGTTATTGACAATCCTACATTGAATTAACTACTAGATCATGTTTTTGAATTCAAATTTTATTTTTAGATGATCACGACTAAGTGTTCAGTAGATTAGTATCATTACATGTATTAACTAAGTCAAACTCAAACTCGTCGGCACCATCTCTCAAATCTCTCTTCCATATGTTATTTGAAAAAAATTTATAAACATCCATAAATGCAACAACCGAATCCAAAATACCTAGTCTAATACCGTGCATGTCCCAAATTCATCACGCAAATAGCCAACTGTCTTATTCCTCTCACATCCCTCACGTTTTCTCTCTTCTTCGAGTTCACGTGATCGATTTCATGCCGAAAATATTTGATTAACACTGCGAGGTAAGTAATTTGATCATAAATTATCATTAACATACGTTAACTAGTTATATATATTATTATTAAAATCAGTTTTTTAGAAGCCAATGTTTATGTACCATGCATGTCATAATATTTACAAGCACGTCATTCATCATGCTTTATTCCGTATATTATAGTTATAGATGTATTATGCATCTCACGTTGCATAAGACACATAAGCTTTTATAAAATCTAGTGTAAGATAAACTCTTAACAGTTAATCAAATAGTCATTTAGATGCATAGTACCAATGCGATTTATGGTGAACGTACAAGCCATGAATCTAAGCGTGGTCCACTATAATATTTATAATACTATTAGTAGCTCCCCTTGAGGCCGAAGAATGTGGAGCAGGTGCACAACTCTGCACATAGAGTTAAGTGTATAGGCCAGTATAATAAATAAGATAAGTCATTTAAGCCAATATAAATCATGCATGTCATAGCATGCGTATGACCAGTCATGATTTTAAATTTTTGGCATAAAGTATTTTATAAAAAAATCTAAAATTAAATATGTTTACATTACGATGAGTTTCTTCCTGAGCCATCGATTCATTTTAATTTTATGTTTTTAAAACACCCCAAGTTAGAATATTTATGAAAGTATAACCACAAGACAACTTAATTGAAGAAGACATATCGGTAGAGCCTAGTTCATGTATACAAATATTCCATAGAAATTTTAAATTTCTGTATTTTTAATAAAGAAATA
>NW_023352435.1:0-1411 GCF_001411555.2 Juglans regia
AGTGTTAGATAAGAGTAATACTACATATAATTATAAAGTGCGTAATTACCGTGTAGTTACTTTGAAAAAAAGTATGATTTATTATTAAAAAATTATTTTTTTTTTCATGTAGATTTCATATTTATTCATTTTTTTAAAATAATTATGTAATATTTACATACTCATGATTGTAACTATAATTTTTCGTTAGATAAATATGTAATTACATGCATAATGTGTTGCGTAACAGTATAGCTCAGAAAAGAGGAAATGATAATCGGCTTATTTTACTCTCATTTAAACAGATTTTTGTGTTTTTCACCTTTTGAATTTTTTGGCCATCTAATTGATTTTTATTCTAAAATAATTCGTGAAGTTGAAAAAGTATAAAAATAAAAAAGAAGATAATGATCAGTAACATTATCCAAACAAAAAAGAGCGTCTACGTGGGAAAGGAAGAATACATATTTTTAGGCTAAGAGCATTAGTATTGGTCTATGTATATGTATATATAAAGTCATATTTGTATAATATGATCCTAAAATCTTCTACATTGATTTATGTATATCTAAATATTTAACTACTTATGAACAGTTTTTATCCAAATTTGGATAACTATTGTTCACCATAGAAATCATATTTTAATCATTATTTATCTCTCATCCCACTCTCTCTCTTACAATCTTTTTTTTTTCTCTCTCATTCAACAACACAATAAATCTTCACTTGCACATTTATTTTATTATTATAATATATTATTTTTTTTTCATTTATTATATTTTTAATATAATATATAAAAAAAATTATATTTTTTATTATTGCATTTGTATTATTAATGTCAAATGTATGTAGTGGATGTTAATTGTAAAATATATATAAAATATACATAAGTTAATGTGAGAATTTTGCTTGAATAACAAAGTGGATATGTAAAAGAAGTGATTTTGCATATGCATATGCATAGACTAATACTAATGCTCTAGCTGGAAGTGAGATTCAATAAAAAGAACCCTAGCCTACCCTAGCGTTTCTCTCTCCTCTCAACTACGCATGAACCAACTCTAACTCATGTCTTTCCTCTCAACTGGTATTTAGGGGTGTAACCGGTCCGGTCCGGTCCGGTTTTGGATAAAATCTAGGACCGAACCGGTATGTACCGGTTTTATATTTTTCAAAACCGATTACGCACCGGTTACCCTCCTAAACCGGTACTTCCGGTTTTATCGGTTTCCGGTCCGGTCCGGTTTTCCGATTTTTTAAAAATATAAATTTCACAATTTGTCATTAAAAATTTGTTTATAAAAAAAAAAGAATTGATTTAAAAAAAACTGTTTTATACTTTTATTAATATATTAGACTATATAATAGTATTAATATTAGACTATTGGTATAGTTATAAGTTATATATTAGTATTAGTTATAAACTTTTAGT
>NW_023352436.1:0-282 GCF_001411555.2 Juglans regia
GGAAAATATCCTAACAACAAATGAATTACACAAAAATAATTTTACAAACTAATGTCACATTATGTGCTTCATTAGATTGTAAAGTTATTTTTATGAGTAATGCTAGAAAGAAGCCACTATAACAGTGCACACTTTACATTCATTGCGTGACTGCTTCTAATTGATTGTTCTCAACATTCACTTTAAAAAATATGTGGTCTACATAATACCACATCATGTATGTAAAATAGATGCTCCTAATAATAACTTCTATTTATATTTATTCTTTTCTTTTTAGTTACA
>NW_023352437.1:0-563 GCF_001411555.2 Juglans regia
GGGGGGGGGGGTCCACCCCCCCCCCCCCCTCCGCGCTTACATTTATATTTATATTTATATATATAAATATAAATATATATTTATATTTTACAAATTGTTAGACTTGTTCACAAAAATATGCACTGACAAATTTAAAAATTATATAGTTTAAAAATTAATACATTATAATTTACACAAAATATGTACTAGCAAATTTAAAAATTACATAGTTTTTAAATTATAGTCATATTTAAAAAATTTAAATTTATAATTTAGGTCTAAAAATGTATTTTTAATTACTTTTAGACTTAAAAATAAATTTTAAACTAAGAAAAATGTAGTGTTTTTTTTTAAGTAGGCAGAGACGGGGCGGATTCCCGCATCCCGCCCACCAGGGCAGGGTACCCCACCCTTGCATTCCAGGGGTGGGGAACGGGGGTGATAACCCCACCCCCCGCCCCGTGTGGGGCGGGGTGAGGGGAAGGGGTTGCCCCGCCTTGCGTATTAAATATTCACACAGATTGTAATAAAAATAATTTTTTTCATCAGTCACTATTTACTATCGCATATCTTGTGAAAAATAC
>NW_023352438.1:0-476 GCF_001411555.2 Juglans regia
TTAAATTTTTTTACACTTTTTATAGTTGGATCTATTTTTTTATAAAAAACTTATACGAGTCTTGTATATTTAGAACTTACATATATTATTTTTCATGAGCTCAAATGTCAACTGCAGGTTTAGGAGGTGAAATGATAATTTTATGTTTTGTTTTGAAGTTTAAAATAAGAGAAAATATACTTACAACCGTGAATTGCGTAACTGCCGCGTAATCGCTTTGAAAAAAATGAATAAAACATGGGACCCACATAAAAAAAATTAATTTTTTAATGAGAATTTTATGTTTTGTTTTGAACTTTAAAATAATATGTTTTAATATTATTATTATTTTAAAATTTAAAAAAAATGTATTGAGATTTAAAAAAATTAAATTATTTATTATATTTTGTATGAAGATTTAAAAATAAATATAATAATGAGATGAAATAAATTAAAAATTTTATATAATAATGAGATGAGACGACGAGAAACGAAAC
>NW_023352439.1:0-929 GCF_001411555.2 Juglans regia
ATCGAGAAATGATAATTGCAGTCGTAAATGTATAAGCACCATATAATTATTTTAAAAAAATGAATAAATACAATACTCACATAATTTTTTTTTAATAGTAAATCTTATTCTTTTTTGAAACGATTGCACGACGTTTGCGCATTTCATGACTGCATTTAGCATTACTTATCTTTAAAACCATGGAGTCTTTGGGTTTCACTCAACTCAGTCACCAAATAAGAACATTAGTATTGGTCTATGCATATGCATATGTAAAATTATTTTTTTTGCATATCCACTTTGTCATTCAAGCAAAATTTTCACATTGACTTATGCATATTTGAGATAAAATAATAATAAAATATTATTATTATAATAATATTAATTTGTTGTTAAAATCAATTTTTTTTATATATATTTTACAATTAACATCCACTACGTACATTTGATAATAATAATACAAATACAATAATAAAAAATATAATTTTTTATATATTACATTAAAAATATAATAAAATGAAAAAAAAAATATAATATATTATAATAATAAAATAAATGTGCAAGTGAAAATTTGTTGTGTTGTTAAAGGAGGGAGAAAAATAAAAGATTGTGAAAGAGAAAGAGTGGGAAGAGAGATAAATAATTATTAAAATATGATTGTAGGGTGAATAGTGATTATCTAAATTTGGATAAAAACTGTTCATAAGTAACTAAATATTTAAATATGCATAAAAGCCAATGTGGAAGATTTTAGGATCATATTATGCAAATGACTTTACATATGCACATAGCATTAGTATTGGTCTATGCATAGACCAATACTAATGCTATGTGATATTAAAAATGAGAAATGAAATGCTAGGGCTACCGCATCGTGTACTTCATAGTGCTCCGACCAAAGGCCTACTAAGCATTAGCAGTTGGAACTATTTTGTAAACCAACAAAAAGA
>NW_023352440.1:0-256 GCF_001411555.2 Juglans regia
GTATCCGGATGATGCTGGCCTCGCTTCCATGGGGTTTGACGGGCATCTCCATTTTTCATTTTACATTTGGTTGGCCGCATGGTGGCCGGGCCTGTGTGTTTGTTTGCTTCCTCTTTGACATAGATGTGCACGGCGGATGGTGTTATGGCACCCAGTGCTACGCACATGCTTCATTGAGGTGGCTTCCGGACCTTGATGGCCTTGTTCCCATGGGGTTGAACCTTGATACGGTTTCCTTCTTGATGCGTTGATCTTC
>NW_023352441.1:0-474 GCF_001411555.2 Juglans regia
GCTTCGTTTGGAACCACAATTCCTCTCAACTCATCTCAACAACTTTTTCAAATCTCAATACAAAATATAATAAACAATTCAACTTTTTCAAATCTCAAAATAATAATAATAATAATAAATAATATTCTAACAATATTTTATTATCTCAACTCAACTCACTTCAACATCCAAACGCAACTATAGTAACATTTTCCTTTTAAGTTTTAAGTTTTAACAACGTTCTCCCGAACTATCAGCCGCGGCACTAGCTCCGATGGCAATTAGGAGGGCGTTAACTAGCGTAATGTTATTGAGAAAATATACTTACAATCGTGAATTGTGTAACCGCCGCGTAATCGTTTTGAAAAAAATAAATAAAACATGGGATCCACATAAAAAAAAATTAATTTTTTAATAGTGGACTCCATTCTTTTTCAAAACGATTACGCGTCGGTTACGCACTTCACAGTTGTATGTAGAATTACTCATTAACTA
>NW_023352442.1:0-848 GCF_001411555.2 Juglans regia
ATGAATTGTGCAGTCACCGCGTAATTGCATTAAAAAAAATGAATAAAACATAATACTCACATGAAAAAAATTAATTTTTTAATAGTGGACCTTATTCTTTTTCAAAACGATTACGTGGTGTTTACACACTTCAAGGTTGTATGTAGAATTACTCTTAATATAGCAGCCGACCGTAGAATATATTTATGTATTAAATGACGATAAACTTATACATGTATTATAACTATTTTACAATATTTCTATTCCAAATGGAGGGTAGTAGTTACATAAAATTGTAATTTTTTTTTTTTGCAAAAATATAATTAATTATTTAATTAGTTGTAAATTAAATTATAATTATTTTAATGAAGTGACACAATTATATTGATAATTTGTTCTAAAATGAATTCTAAAAGAGTTATAATTAGTGTGTGATGATCATTACGTATCCATACACACACACACACACTATATATATACATACATATATATATATATATATTACATATATACATTTATATATATGCATGCATATACATATATATACATATATGTATATATGGTTAATTGATGCATGATTTGAGTGACGTTTGGGGTTGAATTTTGAAATGATATTGTTTGTACTTATAGCAATATTTATATTTCCTGCCCTAAAATATATATAAACTCATGAGCATGAATTCATGATCATCGATTATTGTGACCATCCAATTATTATTTCTCTCCTCTCTTACTTATAATAATTTGAACTGAGCCTCCGACGTAATTAATGAAGGGTCGTAAAATATATTATTCTCAAAATTTTAGACAAAAATTAAGTTAGCTGGAGGTTTTTTTTTTTTTTTTTGGGGGGGGGGGGGGGGGGGGTT
>NW_023352443.1:0-1504 GCF_001411555.2 Juglans regia
ATAACCCTAATTTTTAATATATTTCAAATTTAAAACTCTAGCTGTTAGCATTCTTGAGATATAATTTTTAGAGTAATGCTACATACAGTCGTGGAATGCACAAACGCTGTGCAGTCGCTTTGAAAAAGAGTGGAGTCTACTATTAAAAAATTAATTTCTTTTCAGGTGGGTCCCTTATTTATTCACTTTTTTCAAAGCGACTGCACGGCAACTCACGCTCACGACTACAAGTATCATTTCTCTAATTTTTATATGTAGCGAAAATGTCAACACCACATGGCCGATTTCTCATAGGGATAATATTGGCTCTCAAATCATAGCGTTGAGACATAATATTTTATGACGAGTTTTATAATTATAAAAAAATTATATAAAAATAATTTTGATGTAATTTTATATGATTTATTAAATAAAAATAATTTTATAATCTAATAAATTATATAAAATCACCTTAATTTATAAAAAAAAATTTATAGTTAGATAATTTATCAAATTTTATTATTCAACGGATTTTGACCATAATAATTAATTGCATGCTTTTTTAGGTGTGGTGGATAATTGAAAAAACTAATGGCCAATAACATCAATAGCCAATGGATGATGGTTCTAGAAAGAGGAGACGTTGACCCTAAACATTAGGGAAGACCTAAGGGCGGGCAGCCCATTGGACCTACCCAACATAGGCCTAGGAAGGATGAGATGGGCTAAATTGAAGTCAAAATCCAATTTAAATTGCTTCCTTACTCAGTTTCAATGAGTCTATGGTAGGTTTGGCCTTTAAATGAGACATAAAATTTTTATTTTATTTTATTATCAAATATAATTTAAATATAAAATTTTTATAATAATTATTATAATTTTTTCAAATTTTTAAATAAAAAATAATTTTAAATTTTTTAAATTTCTAAATAAAAATAATATTATAAAACTATATTATTACAATATTTTAACTTTATATTATTTTTTATTCAAATTTTACTTTCTCCTTTAGCAAGATCTAAAAAATACTCAACTCAAACTATTTTACTACTATTCACAAAATTCTTATCTCATCACACTCCCTAAACAAACTATAATTGAGCTACATATAAGTCAGTGTGGAGAATACACTCTTTACATTATTTATGTAGCAGGATCTAATAATGTGTAAGATAGTTAAATTTTAAATTTATCTTGCAAATTAAATCTTGCCATGTCAACATTATAAAGAGTACTTTATACACTGGTTTATAAATAGAATTTCTCTAAACTCTAAACCAATGTTTTGAATACCGTACCGGACGACGTACCGGTCAAGGCACTGGAACGAAATATTTCGGTACCGGTACCATTTCGGGATAGCATTTCGGAATAGTCAATATATAAATAAATTATATATATAAATATATATAAAAATCATATTTTAAAATAATAGTCTATATATAAATAAATTATATACAAATACATATATATATAAATTATTAATAGTCTAGTCTGAATTAGGAGTTAAAAAATAAATTTGTAA
>NW_023352444.1:0-273 GCF_001411555.2 Juglans regia
ATTTTTTATTTATATATTATAGTGATAAATATTTTTTATTTATATATTATAGTGATTTTATTGTTTATTTATATATTATAGTGATTTTATTTTTTATGTATATATAATAGTGATAAGTATTATAGAATGTTTGTGAATAGTTATGAGTAGAGATTGAAGTGGGTTTGTGGGTCCCATTAAGAATATTTTAAGTTATTTGACATGTGAAGTATTTTTAAAAATACGAGAATACTTGAAAAGTGTTAATGTATATCTGTTATCCAAAAACAGCCT
>NW_023352445.1:0-653 GCF_001411555.2 Juglans regia
GTTTATTTTCGTATATGAGATGGGATAAGTTAAAATTAAAATTAAAAATTAAATTTTTTATTTTATTTTATGTAAGAATTTGAGAATATTATAATAAATAATTATATGAGATAAAATAAAATAAGTTTAGAGAAATTATGAAAACAAACGAAACCGGAGTTAGAATTGAGTCAAAGGCTTTTAAGAAATTCTTATTAATATCCTCTTCAACATGGTTAGCTTCCATTTTTGTGTGTATAATATCTAATCTTACATTTCAAAGTCGGGCCCTTCTTAATAGAAATTTAGATTTGGTAATTGTGATATATAGGCAATTTAAATTATATGTCGGCCGTGATGCATACAACAAGATATTTGTGTACTAATCCTACTCTTGTTGAAGTAAAGGGAGCGGCGACTGCAATAAGATATAGCAGGGAGAGGAAGATGGCGTTCCAGAAAATTGTGGTTGAAGGTGATACCATTATTTTTTATATCAACTAATCGCATAATACCTCTAAGTTACTTGTATCTCTATTGTATAATTACATAATCATAACGGATCTGAGTTATATGAGATGAGATGAACTGTGAAAATAAACGAGACATATTACATTGAAATAGAAACAATCCTACTATGAACGTACTTCATCTACTTCATACTTGATCTGAGC
>NW_023352446.1:0-249 GCF_001411555.2 Juglans regia
TCTCATTGCATATAATTTAAAAATAAAAAATTATAAGCACAATGGTCCTTAGACCCAAAAACCCACTATTCAAGCCATTTAAAAAGGGAAAATTTTTTTTTTTTTTTTTTTTCCTCTGCACCAAGTAAACGACAGGTCGTTTTTCAAGAAGGAAAAAACGACGTGTTGTTTTGCCCATTTCTTAAAACACAGACATCCTTTAAACGACATGTCGTTTTATTGAAACTCAAAACGACATGTCGTTTACCT
>NW_023352447.1:0-1349 GCF_001411555.2 Juglans regia
TTTATTTTTTATTTATATATAATAGTGATTTTATTTTTTATTTATATATTTTAGTGATTTTATTTTTTATTTATATATAATAGAGATAACTATTATAACGATTTTATTTTTTATTTATATATTATAATGATTTTATTTTTTATTTATATATTATAGTGATTTTATTTTTTATTTATATATTATAATGATTTTATTTTTTATTTATATTTAATAGTGATAAATATTATAGTGATTTTATTTTTATTTATATATTATAGCGATTTTATTTTTTATTTATATATTATAGTGATAAATATTTTTTATTTATATATTATAGTGATTTTATTTTTTATTTATATATTATAGGATTTTATTTTTTATTTATATATTATAGCGATTTTATTTTTTATTTATATATTATAGCGATTTTATTTTTTATTTATATATTATAATGATTTTATTTTTTATTTATATTCAATAGTGATAAATATTATAATGATTTTATTTTTTATTTATATATTATAGCGATTTTATTTTTTATTTATATATTATAGCGATTTTATTTTTAATTTATATATTATAGCGATTTTATTTTTTTATTTATATATTATAATGATTTTATTTTTAATTTATATATTATAGTGATTTTATTTTTTATTTATATATTATAGCGATTTTATTTTTTATTTATATATTATAATGATTTTATTTTTTATTTATATATTATAGTGATTTTATTTTTTATTTATATATTATAGCGATTTTATTTTTTATTTATATATTATAGCGATTTTATTTTTTATTTATATATTATAATGATTTTATTTTTTATTTATATTCAATAGTGATAAATATTATAATGATTTTATTTTTTATTTATATATTATAGCGATTTTATTTTTTATTTATATATTATAGCGATTTTATTTTTAATTTATATATTATAGCGATTTTATTTTTTTATTTATATATTATAATGATTTTATTTTTAATTTATATATTATAATGATTTTATTTTTTATTTATATATTATAGTGATTTTATTTTTTATTTATATATTATAGCGATTTTATTTTTTATTTATATATAATAGTGATAAATATTTTTTATTTATATATTATAGTGATTTATTTTTTATTTATATATTATAGGGATTTTATTTTTTATTTATATATTATAATGATTTTATTTTTTATTTATATATTATAGTGATTTTATTTTTTATTTATATATTATAGTGATTTTATTTTTTATTTATATATAATAGTGATAAATATTTTTTATTTATATATTATAGTGATTTATTTATTTATTTATACATTATAATGATTTTTTTATATATTTAATAGTGATAAATATTATAGTGATTT
>NW_023352448.1:0-271 GCF_001411555.2 Juglans regia
GAGAAAATATACTTACAACCATGAATTGCGTAATCGTCGCGTAATTGTTTTGAAAAAAATGAATAAAACATGGGATCTACATGAAAAAAATTAATTTTTTAATAGTGGATCCTACTCTTTTTCAAAGCAATTACGCGGCGGTTACGCACTTATTATAGAATATTAGATTTTAAATTTGTCTCTTGAGTAAATCTATTCACTATTATTTTATTATTTTATTATATAATATTAGATGATAAATTTATAAATAAAATATAATAAATAAGATGAT
>NW_023352449.1:0-203 GCF_001411555.2 Juglans regia
AAAATGAATCAAAATTATTAAGGTGAAAATATTAAACTGCCACTCATTTTGTTTTCATTTCAGATTTTGTTTCTTATGTTGAGTTCATGTTAGTTTCCTTTCTTTCCAACAACAAATTATAAAATATTAAAAACCTGAACTTGTGACCGTGGAAGGATCTATCCCTCTGAAGGAAAAACCTCCACTTGCTCCAACGGAAGGAA
>NW_023352450.1:0-287 GCF_001411555.2 Juglans regia
TTGATATTTTTATTGGAAGATCCTAAGCATCTTATATACATGTTAGAATGTTATTTTGAAGATATTTGATGTTAGTTTCGAACATATGAAATTTTATGGAAGGAGATATTCGGTTAGGCCAAAGTGATGATGTTCTTGACTAAATTTATGTTTTGGTTGATGTTTACCCATGTGATCTTGAGTTTGAAGCTTGGATCTGTTTTAGGACACCTTTTTGAACCATGTGATGTTTTGGTTTGAAGATCACTTCTTTATAAGTCATGGATCAAGAGGTTGATCAAAACAAG
>NW_023352451.1:0-330 GCF_001411555.2 Juglans regia
GGTACGGTCGAAATTTTTCGTTTCGGCCGTCCGGCCGATACAGGTACTATATCTATACCGTACCGGCTAAAATACCGGCCGTACCGTACTAAATTTCGGCCTGTACCGGCCGATATTTCGGCCTGTGTGATTTTTTTTTTTTTTCATTTTTTCAAACTACAAATTTATTTTTTAACCCCTAATTCAGATTAGACTATTTATAATTTATATATGTATGTATTTATATATAATTTATTTATATATAGACTATTATTTTAGAATATAATTTTTATATATATTTATATATAATTTATTTATATATTGACTATCCCGAAACGTTATCCCGAAACC
>NW_023352452.1:0-547 GCF_001411555.2 Juglans regia
CTCACACATCACACTTTTAAAAAGAGCAATAATACACAACCTTTCCAACCTATACATCTCACATTTTTTTAAATTTTTAAATTTTTTAATATTTTTTTTAATTTATTTTTTTTAATTAATTTAATTCTTCTATTCATTATTTATATATTAAATTTTTTATAAAAAAAATAATAAAAATTAAAAAAAATATAGTGTGCGGAGGTTCTGTTAATAACATGAAGTTATGTAGATTTTTTCTTCTAAAAAATATCTCTACACTCTATGAAAAAAAAATTATAATTAAAAAATAATCTCAACTCAGCTCATTTCATTATTATAATTTTTTTAAATTTTAATAAAAATTTTTATAAAATATAAAATATAATAAAAATTTTAACTTTTTTAAATTTTAAAATAATAATAATATTAAAAAATAATATTTTATTTAATTTTTAATTTTTATTTTAAGTTATCTTATCTCACCTTATTATTTAAATTTAATCAAAATGTAAAATATGAAAATAAATAGCAACTAACGATAAAATTCCTCTAAATATTTAAAAAAAAA
>NW_023352453.1:0-1288 GCF_001411555.2 Juglans regia
TATCTGTTCACAACCTCACCAGGCTCACCTCTCCTTGCCAAAAGCATCAGCGTCATGGATCATCACCAAAATATGACTCAAAAATGTAAATTCCTTCATAAATTTGAGTGAACCTTATATGTTTATCCTGTATTACATGTTTCGAAAGAAAAAAAGAGAAAAAGTTACTTGTGTTAGAGTATCGATAATAGTCTAGTTATTGTCAAATTTAAAATTTAGTTAAAAGTTGAAGTTTTGATTAACAATTCTACTAGGTATAAGTGGTTTGACGTACCAAACAACGTTGCGATAAACTGCAAACCAATGCTGATCCGGCGTTTTCAATTAAAAAATAAACGAAGAAAACAAAAACAAAAATGAAGAAGGTATTTTGTCTCTGTCTCGCAAAAGGAAAGCATTTTCGTCTTCTTCGCACCAATTTGGTTGAGGGGCTGCAAGGAAACCATGGTTGAGTGCCTAGCTAAAAAGGAGTTTGAGCTGGGATCAGAGATTAGCCGGCACATTCTGGCCACCAGCAGCTACATTGGAGACCGTTGGATTTCATCGATGTCATGTAAGTAACGATCGACCTCCTGGCGATCAGACTCAAAGATCATTCTCTCTCTCTCTCTTGCTTCTTTTAACATCATGGAGTCCCACCGTAGAATTATTCTCTCTGATACATCCAATAGTATTATGCTATCCTCCGACTAGGGGTGCGGGTGCACCCCCTCCCCGCCCCCTGCTCAACCTAATAACCTATTGGGTTTATAAATTTTTTTTTTGTCTAAATGTTTTTTTAAACCCAATTATAATATAATTAAAATTTATACATTAAAAAAGAATATAAACTCATGAGAGTTTTATTTTGGATTGCCACAATAAGTCTCATATTGATTAAGTATGACTATCGTATTGTCTTTGTCTCCTATATAAAGATTGGCCTAGGAGGCTAAGACAATTCATTAACTTGAATTCAATTTTAAGTTTTTAACAAATTATATATATACACAATATATTTATATAAATATTAAAAATATTATTTTTTATATTAAATAAGGAAGGGGTGCGGAGTGATGGGCGGGGCGGAGATGTTACTAATAATATTAAAATACGATCTACACACATTGTAATAATATTAAAATTACATCACAAATATAATAAACAAAACACACATTGTAAACATATTAATGTTACAATTTCAAATATGATAAAAATACAGATCTAAACAAATTTAGAATTTGAAGAATGAAGTAGAGCATCCTCCTTGTCCTTGTTGTTCTCCAACTCTATTACATCTTTGGTTAAG
>NW_023352454.1:0-207 GCF_001411555.2 Juglans regia
TTTATAATTTATATGTATGTATGTATTTATATATAATTTATTCATATATAAACTATTATTTTAGAATATAATTGTTATATATATTTATATATATAATTTATTCATATATCGACTATCCCGAAACGGTACACGAAACGGTACCGGTACCGAAATATTTCGTTCCAGTGTCTTGACCGGTACGCCATCCGGTACGGTATTCAAAACATT
>NW_023352455.1:0-271 GCF_001411555.2 Juglans regia
CATACGAGAACTGCTACACTCACTAGAAGATTTCCACCGAAATCTTCTACCGAAAGGCAAATGGTTTTTTTTTTTTTTTGCTTTTTTTTCAATCATTTTTTTAAACACTTTAAATATTTTTAAAAAATATAAAAAAATCATAAATTCATTTAAAAACATTCCTTAATCACTAAGTAAAAATAAAAAAATAAAAAAAATAAAAAATATAATTTCGATAGAAATTTTCGGTAGAAATCTGGAATTCAGATAGATCTGGATTTTTTGAAATTTG
>NW_023352456.1:0-284 GCF_001411555.2 Juglans regia
TTATTATAATTTATAAATTATTACATAAAATGTTAATACTAAATCACTAAAAGTTTATAACTAATACTAATATATAACTTATAACTATACCAATAGTCTAATATTAATACTATTATATAGTCTAATATATTAATAAAAGCATAAAACAGTTTTTTTTAAATCAATTTTTTTTTTTATAAACAAATTTTTAATGACAAATTGTGAAACTTACATTTAAAAAAAAAAGGAAAACCGGACCGGACCGGACCGGAAACCGGTAAAACCGGAAGTACCGGTTTAGGAAG
>NW_023352457.1:0-240 GCF_001411555.2 Juglans regia
TCCCTGGATTTTTTTTTTTTATTTAGTGATTAAGAAAATATTTTTTAATAATATTGTGATTTTTTTATTTTTTTTAAAATATTTATAAGTGTAAGAAAATACATGTAAAAAAGAAAATAAAAAAAAATAGACTAATTATACCTAACGGTAGCTCCCAACGGAAGTTGGGAGTGGTGGACGTAGCACTGTCCATTATTTAATACTATTTGTCTAAATTTCTTTTTTTTCTTTTAAAAAGAT
>NW_023352458.1:0-259 GCF_001411555.2 Juglans regia
GGTAGGTTTGGGGAGTGAGATGAGAATTTTATGTTTTGTTTTGAAGTTTAAAATATTAAGTTTTAATATTATTATTGTTTTGGGATTTGAAAAATGTGTATTGAGATTTTAAAAAGTTGAATTGTTTATAATATTTTGTATGGGGATTTGAAAAAGGTGTAATGATGAGATGAGATGAGATGAGAATTTTGTGTTTTGATTGATGTCCCAAACCTGCCCTTAGTTTATAAGAAAATCGGTGTGCAAAGCATACCCTCTG
>NW_023352459.1:0-238 GCF_001411555.2 Juglans regia
TTATAATTCATCATTTTTTGTTTTTAATTTCGTTTTTGTATATTAAAAATTAAAAAAAAATCGTCACTTGATCGGTTGTGTCCGTAGAGGTTGAGTCTTCCCTTTTTATGAAGGCTGATGTTGAATATCTGTTTAGATAAAATGTTATCTTTTGGACGTTTATCTGTAAATAATATTAACAACAGTAAAATCTAGACCAATCCAATAATATATTGATAGAGTTCTAAATGGTTGATAT
>NW_023352460.1:0-203 GCF_001411555.2 Juglans regia
GATTTTCTCACGAAGAGATTTTACAAAAGTAAATTTATAAACTTATGTGATTTGATATGGTACATCATATTAAAAAATTAATTTTTATTATAAAATATTTTTTAGGAGTGATACTACTATGTCTCATAATTCATTTCACTATCTTTATCCTCTTGACGTGACATTATAATCTAGTTTTATTAAAAATATATATATTTAAGATT
>NW_023352461.1:0-272 GCF_001411555.2 Juglans regia
GTGCTGCGCGCGCTGCCGTGTGTTTGCTAGCCTCGCTAGCCCGCATGCTGTGGAGGCATGGTTGTGGGTTAACCACGGTGCTAGTACCCACCATGGTTAGGGTTTGTGCTGCTCTCCTTGAGGCCACTCGACGTGGGGGTCTAACAGGCATGCCTTGGCAGCCCCGCTCGCACGCCCCATGGCCTGCCTTGGCAGCCCCGTGGCTTGCCTTGACAGCCCCGTGGCAAGCCCCATGGCATGCCTTGGCAGCCCCGTGGCAAGCCCCATGGCCT
>NW_023352462.1:0-3928 GCF_001411555.2 Juglans regia
ACTGGAAGAGGAAAAACAATATCTGTTTTGACAAAGTTTAAATCTTTTTTGGTTTAATCTTATTCCAATGGCTTTGATATTTTTATTGGAAGATCCTAAGCCTCTTATATACATGTTAGAATGTTATTTGGAAGATATTTCATGTTAGTTTCGAAGATATGAAATTTTATGCATTGAGATATTCGGTTAGACCAAAGTGATGATGTTCTTGACTACATTTATGTTTTGGGTGATGTTTAACCATGTGATCTTGAGTTTGAAGCTTGGATCTGTTTTAGGACACCTTTTTAAACCATATGATTTTTTGGTTTGAAGATCACTTCTTTATAAGTCATGGATCAAGAGGTTGATCAAAACAAGTTAGAAACAAAATTCTGTTTTGAACTTAGAAGAAAAACTAAAAAGTTTAAGTACGGTTTTAGTGATTTTGATGACTTTTGTTCATGATTCAGAACATGATTATTCTTAGGAATATGTTATGAGTATAGTAGAAGAAAACTTTTGGTTTAATCATGAGTTTTGAGTACTAAAAACTCTTGATCCATGGCTTATACACATGTGATCTTCAAACTAAAACATCTCATGGTGTAAAAATGTGTCATAAAGAAGATCCAGCCATTAAACTTAAAATCAAATGCCTAAAACTCAATAAAACATGGATCTAACCCAAAAACATCAAATTTTAGGCAAAACTGAAATCCTCTTGCATAGAAATCATATCTTTAAAACTAGTACTAAATATCTTTGAAATAATATCCTAGACATGTATATAAGAGGCTTAGGATCATCATATAAAAATATCAAAACCTTTGGAATAAGATTAAACCACGAAATATTCAAACTTTCACAAAACAAAAACTGTTTTTCCACTTCCAGTTTTCAAGTTTCTAAATCTAAGGAAATCTATCATCAAAAGCTTTATTCATGCAAGAAAACCTCAATGAACATTCATAAACACATTCTAACAACACTCCATAAAATTTTCAGACCAAGATATGTCCACTAGCTTGGTCAAAAATTCCACAACATATCATACTCAAAGACGATCAAATGGGCATGTAATGAGACTAATAAGATATATACGGAAACTAGACTCAAAGAAGAACAACGTTTATGAAGGAGTCATAGTGAGAAAATACTTACAAATGTCGAGCCACGCAAAAAGACCCAGAAAACTGTCTGAGAGAGCTCTTTTGGGGTTTCTCTCTAAGAATGGGGTGAAGAAGTGATAGAATGTGCCTTGCACGACTATAGACTCCTAGAGGGGGGAAGTTGTGGGCTTGAATGACCCTTGATTGGAGTTGGCTATGTGACAAAATGGAGAATAGTGAGGGGCAAGGACTGCCTACAGCAGCAGTGAGAGATGGAGGTTGATGGAGTGGACTTCTCCTTCACATCAAGGTACTATTGGGTGCAGCCAATAGCAGTTGATGATCAGCCATGTGGGGGAGGAAACTTCTTCAAGAAGCTTTGCCAAAGTGACCAATTTTGTAGGCCTTGGTGGGCCCCAACCAAGTGGGCTTCAATTTGGGATTTAAAGGAGGTTTGGTTAGGGTTTGAGATGCTATTATGCCCAAAACCAATTTTTCTTGGCCCAATCAAAATTTCAAGGTTTAAAAGGTTGGATAATGATGTCATAACAAGGATTTGATTAATTAATAGCATGTGAAAGTGATATAATCGAGTGATTAAACACAATACTAGAAATCGGGTTAGAAAGGGTTTGGAGGCCAACTTTAGGGTTTGGGAAACCATTTAGGGTTTCAGTTTCAACCAGGTTTTTGGGGTTTCAACTGGATTCCAACCATTTAGGGTTTCGCTAGGATTGAAACCTTATCTGGTCTGGCACAATTTGGTTGAACAGATGAAACACAACTTTGCTTAGGTGGCATGATCTCACACCTTGACTTCCTCACAAATCCATCAAATGGTTTCTCATGGTCCCAAGTGTCTAAAACTATTCACTATGTGTGGCTAAGATCTTTTCAGGTGTCTAAATAAAACATTTCTAACCTAATTTGAACATTTACACTGTGATTTTGAAAACACTGCATTGGGTGTGCTTATCGAGGTTACCATTCACTCCAAAAAAAGGCATAATAAACTTAGTACTGAAAAATCCTAAATATTCATATTAACCTATAATGAAAATCGATTACTGAAATTCAACCCCGAAGTGCCTTCAAAAAATAATTTCACAATTTCGAACAGGCATTTCGTCCGGAATTATGAAAATGGGCTATTGCGCCATAAAAATAATCAATTGAATCTAATGGCGTAGACCAAAACACATTCTGACACTTCTAACTACCTCAAACAATTAAACTCATATTTTTAGCACCACAGTAAGTGATAACAATGACTATGTTGACAGACTAAAACCTGCGCGATTGGTCGATTCGTAAAAACTTAGGAATTTTCACTAGGTTCCTAAAGTCAATAAAATTTCACCAGTGAATTTCTAGCGGGCTGTTTCACCTAGCCCATTGTCTTGCCCAAAATTCAAGTTCCAAGGTAGAATTCTTGGGAAGGGAAGCGTAAGGAAGTGAAATTGAGTTTTTCAAGAAAATCTAAATGGGAAACCGAAGGGAGGCACATAGAATTTAGAATTTGGTCAATTCTTGCCAAGTGTCAAGCATGCACTAAGTTTCTAGAAGAATAGGTGAAGGGACTTTTGTATCAAGGACAAATATGCCCTTAGGGTTTCGGCTAACACACTCCCAAGCACCCCATTCACTTGTCACTTAGATTATTTTGGACCAATGGCACATGAAAGGTCACTTAGGGAAGGAGCACTAGGAAGATGAAGCATCAACATGGGAAAAGAGGAAGGAGTGGACGGCTAGGGCTATGGCGCACGCCCAATGCCACTTGTCATCCATGCAAAAGATGACTTGTTGGCTAAAGGAAGAGGCATGTGATGTTTTACCAAGCTACCCTTGATGAAATATTCACTTGCGTAAGGAAAGGAAGGGTATAAAGGGGAAAGAAGGGAATTTCGGTCAAGGGAGGAGAAACCCTAGACGCCACCCTCAAAGATGTCCCTTCCCAATGCAATCCAAGTGGGGAATTCTAAGAGGCATTTTCAGCAAAAGAGAAAGGGGAAGAAGAAACCTATGCCACTTGTCATCCATGCAAGGATTTTGGAAGCAAACAATGAGGGAAGTAAAGAGTCCACTATAAAAAGGAAGGGGTACACAACAAGGGGCTTTTCCCTTGCCATTTTTCGGAAATTGCATGAACTCTCACTCTCTCCACACAATTCTCACATGTTCACTTGAAGGTTCTCTCACTTTCTTGTATTTTCTTTCCAGCCAAACAAGAAGGATCATTTCAAGAAAGAGGATTTCGACACCACCAAGGATAGACAAGGTAAAGATCGGTTTCCTCTTAGTTTTTCACACACATGTCACTTTCTCAATCTGAAAATGAGATTCAAATCTCATTGGACTTCGAGAATGATAGAACAACCACACTTTCTACTGATTTCTTGGAAAATGACTTAGGGTTTTCAAGAAACCCTTGAAGCCGATTAGTGGGGGGAGTTCATTCTCCATGTTTTCGACCACCACATGTATCTTTGCTTTACCTTATGTTTTTTTTTTTTTTTTTTTTTTTTTTTTTTTTTTTTTTTTTTTTTTTTACTTCATGAGTGAAATGAAGGGGTTTTAACCCAAAAACCCTAGAAGCCGAGTGATTTAAGATCAAGTGATGACTTAGAAATCCTCACACACTCAAGAACATGAGATAGGATTTTTAGTTACTCTTTCTAATATAGTATGTTCGGATTTACAACTTGCTAGTATTTCTTTACGCAGATTTTTGTAAGTATATACTCAACTTACTCTTGGTTAATAATTGTATATACTTGTTTAAATTCTTTTATTGTTTTGATTGCTTTGTTTGCTATCTCTTGATTGTTTGCTTA
>NW_023352463.1:0-12434 GCF_001411555.2 Juglans regia
TATTATAAGGGGATATCAAAATTTTCTAATTTATTAAATGTACAAGTTCTTTTAATGAGCGAGAGGTCTAAGAACAAATGCAATTACTTTTTGATCAATACAGATAAAAAGGTTCCGCATTCCAATAAATACTCGTTTTCAATTAGAAAATTATACTTACAATCGTGAGTGTACAATTATTTTAAAAAAATTAAATAAATATGAGACTCACATAAAAAGAAATTAATTTTTTAATAATAAACCTCACTCTTTTTCGAAGCAACTGCACGATATTTACGCATTCTACGATTGTATTTAGTATTACTCATATAATTTATATTAGACTAATCATCTTAAAATTAAAATAATTATATAATATTATATATTTTAATAATATTTTACAAACTTTTGTAATATTATATAAATATATTTTATATATTAATTAATAATTTAATTTTTTTTTAAAGTTATTATTTCCAAACAAAACATGGGGATCATGAAAGAGATCTCATGGAGATATCCCTAAGGCGCCATGGTTGTTGAGGTGTTTCTTCATGTGCAGTATTTTGGCCACTAAAAAAAAAGACTACAAAATCTCATAATATAAGCATTATCATTATTTGATGAGAAAAAATATTTACAATCATGAATTGTGTAACCGTCGTCTAATCATTTAAAAATAATAATAAAATATAGAATCTACATGAAAAATATTAATTTTTTAATAGTAGATCTCACTCTTTTTCAAAATGACTACGCGATATTTACGCACTTTACGATTGTATGTAGAATTACTATTATTTGATTATGGTAAATATATATATGTCAAACAAATCATCATAGAGGTAACGGGACAATCGAAAACTAGCCATGCATTTGTGCCCAATAGAGAAAGAAATGGTAAATGTTGGATTGACATCTAAGTTGCAACAATCATGCTCAGCAAGACCTTCTAAAACGTTATTGATTATACTCACGACAACTACATATCAACAAAAAAAAGAAAGAAAAAAAAAAAAAAAGGAAAATCTGCAAACTGGATGCTGGCCTAGTCACTTAAACAAAGTGGGAACAATCTACATACGCCTTGTAAATCCAGACACCTCTAGCGCTTAGCAGAGTCTGGCTTGCAGTGGTGCACTAGATGATTAAGAATCTTATATTTCACAATACTACATGGATATAAGTTGGTTGTAACTTTATTTGTGATACCACATAAAAATAAGGGTAGGTGATGAATGAGATCTCACATTGCTTGAGAAGGAAAAATTATTGATCTTTATAAGATTCTAATGAAACTCAAATTTTATCATTGACTAATCCTTTTAAAGTATAAGTCATGTGGTTTGGACCTTCCATTGGAGCGTTACAACTCAAGGCAAACAAAAGGTGCAAAATCGCAAATATTTTCCAAAAGAAGAATGGATTTTTGGGAGGAACAGATGACAAACCTGTGAGAATTCAGATTCAAGGCTCGTGGCTATGATTTCTCTATCCTGTAAATCGTGTTTGAAGCGACGATGATAGAAGAAAGCACTGAAAATCCTAGAAATCGCAAAATGGAAAGAAGAGAAATGTGAGGGAAAGAGAGAGGGGCAGTTGGACAGAAAGAATAAAATAAAGGTTTGGTTTCTACAATGTCTCGCCAAGTATGACAAGGGAGAGGAATTCACTATACTATAGCTCAAAATCGAGAAAATATCCCCTTGGGTAATCTAATATAGGGATTTTAACTCAAAAAATGTAAAATTTAGGCTCGGTTTGGATTGAGAGTTGATCTTAACTCATCTAATCCCATCTCATAATTACAACTTTCACAAATTCTCATATAAAATACAATAAACAATTCAATTTTTTCGAATCTCAAAACAATAATAATATCAAAAATTAATATTCTAATAATATTTTATTCAATTTTTAATTTTTATCTTAACTCATATCATCTCAACTCACTATTTAAATCTAACCTTAGAGTTCACTGGTATTTGACTAGACCAATGTCAATGCTCTATGTCAAGCTTATCTATCAAATAATTTCAGTTCTTCAAAATGGGTCGAGGTCCAAAATAAATGAAAAATCATATTCACAATGCTTATATAACATGACTTGATTGACAAAAAATTAATTTTAGATTTTTCAAACTAATCAAATTGCATGATGTCAACAACGTAGATAATACATATTTCACTTCGATTTGTAAACATATTTACTTTCTTACCATCCTTCACTCTCAATTATAGAAATGTGAAGGGAGAAAATCCCTTATACTAGGCCGAAGGATGGGCCCAGATCACAACCCAGATATGTGGTCTGTGTCGGACTGGGCCAGAGGCAAGACCCAACCATATCACATGGACTGAGTCAAACAAACAACCTGGATTAGGGTTTGGGCAGGAGAGAGACCTAGGTTGGGCC
Organism: Juglans regia; assembly: GCF_001411555.2. Taxonomy (NCBI): domain Eukaryota; kingdom Viridiplantae; phylum Streptophyta; class Magnoliopsida; order Fagales; family Juglandaceae; genus Juglans; species Juglans regia. The sequence continues at coordinate 2,396 of NW_023352463.1, forward strand.
AGACCAGTGGGATAAAGGACGAAGGCAAGGCTTGAGAAGGAAGGGGCATGGCATACATCACCAGATGGAACGCGGGACAGAAAGCATGCCGCATTTGATGCGACCCAAGGCGCAAGCAACGCGCAGCAAGCCTGAGCCCTTCACGGCTTAATAAGGAAACGACATAGGAGCAATTTGGTGAATCAACAGCACAAGTGTATTATTCCCTGCTATGCAACACCCCACTATGGTGGGGACTTGGTCGATAACTATAAATAGGACACTACCAGCAGCAAACAAGGTAATCAGTTAATCTATCACTATCACCTTACACTCTCATCTTCATTACTGTTTATCGTCTCCTTCACCATTACTGACTTAAGTATCAGAGGATCAACAGACTTCGAGGTCCCCCCTTTAGTTAATGTGCAGGTGATCGCTCGAATACCGACGGCGTGAAGTTGCCCAGACCCACGAAACACGACATCAACAGTGGCGTCGTCTGTGGGATCTCTGTTGTCCTATAACTAGCATGTCTTTCGTATGCCGACAACAACCCGCTCTCAGCATTCGCAGTGTGCAAAGATGCAGTCCAAAGCAGTGGAAGCAAGATTCAATTAGCAAAATGAAGCAATACAGAATCTCATGGCAGACATGGAGACCTTCCGACAAGAGAACATTGCCTTACGAAGGAATGATGAAGAACTTGAGGCAGACCAATAGAGTCATCACTCTGGGGACCATCCTCAGCCTGATGCAACCACCGCAGATGAAGAATGACGTAGAGTAAATTTGCAAATCCAGATGGAAGTAGCAAAGCAAATAGGCCAACCTTCCACAATGGACCAACTACTCACCAACGTTGAACTACCATACAATATTGGGATTTTGGCGGTACTTATACCTCCAAAGTTTAAAGTTCCTCAGATGGAAGCATACAATGGGTCGAAGGACTCGTTGGAACACTTGGAGACCTTTAAAGCCCATATGACTCTCAACGGCTTCTCCAGTGAGATAGCATGTAAAGCCTTCCCCCTCACCCTGAAAGGGGCAGCACGAGTGTGGTTCAGTTCTTTGCGGCCTGGAACCGTAGATAGTTTCAACGAGTTGGCGCGTCGGTTCTTAACACAGTTCATGGCCAGCCAAATGAGGAGAAGGCCAACGGCCTATCTGTTGATTGTTAAGTAGATGGATGACGAGACCCTTAAGTCATACCTCTCCGGCTCAACAAAGAACGGACGACGACAAACGACCAAGACAAAAAGATCACTCTGGCCGCATTGTTAGGAGGGTTCTAGCCTCATAACCCCTTTATGGTAGAGATCGCCCGAAAGACCCCATCAACCCTGAGGAATTCATGGACTGAGCAAACGGTTACATAAACGAAGAGGAGACACTCCAAGCGTTAATTGCCTCCAAAAAGAGTGACTTGGAAAGGGCAGATAAGAAAACGGTAGATTGTCATCAGGGGTCGAACCAAGGGGCCCACAAGAAAAGGATTTACAAAACCAAGGGCAAAGGAAAACCTAGCCCTTGTATACACTCTAATTTAACGGTAAAAGTTGAGGAGGACCTAAGTCAACATGAAGAGCAAAGACAAAGTTTGTCGCGCCCCAAATATTGTTCCTTCCATAGGAGCAGTGGACATTACACGCAAGATTGCCATACGAAGTGGAGAAGATTTGACGGCCTAGAGATTCATGCAGAGCAATATAAAGACGAGAGGGATGAGCCATGATTGGACTACCGTCCTTACTCTTGGAGAAACCAGGACTGAAGCCCCATTCGTAGGAATCAGGGTACAATTTGCAGGAGTTACAACCCAACCCGCAAAGACCAGAACCCTGCTAGGAGGAACAATAGAAGCCCAAACAAAAGAAGAACTGCGAACCCCCGTGAAGAGAACCCGTGTAAAGGAAATTTGAGAAGAGAATAACCCCCCATAGGCGAAATTAGCACCATAGCTGGAGGATACACTGGGAGAAGGACTTCATCGGCACGAAAGGCCCATGCAAGGAGGGTCAAGTGCGAAGAAGTATTCTTTGCCCAATGACCATCCTGTAACAACAGAGATTCTTCCGGAGAATATCTTGTGACATTCAATGAAGAAGATGGAGAGGGTTTATGGCACCCTCATGACGATGCACTGGTAGTAACAGTGCAAATTGCTAACTACTGGACCAAAAGAGTATTAATCGATAATGGCAGTTCCGCCGACATCCTCTTTTGGGAAGCATTCATTAAGATGGGGATCTCTCCAGATAGGTTACAGCCAGAACCTACGCCCCTCAAAGGCTTCACAGGGGACACCATCCAACCGATCGAGGCAATCGCTCTGTCTGTATTGGTAGGAACCGCTCCCAAAACAACATCTCCCATGATAGGCTTTTTGGTATTGAAGGCCCCTTCTTCGTACAATGTGATACTCGGACGCCCATCCTTGAACTGAATGAAGGCTGTGACTTCCACATATCACCTAAAGGAAAAATTCTCAACCCCATCGGGAGTAGGAGAAATGCATGGCGAAGAGCAGACCTCAAGAGATTGCTACACCCGGGAGATGAAGTCGAAAGCAATAGCTATACAAACTCTTGAGCAAGGCCACATGGAAGCGGCCACACCTCCACTTCTGGCTCAGACCGAACCAGACCAAGAGGTAAGGGATGAAGAGGCATTGAGTTAGGCGGAACTCAATGGGGCGGCCATGCCTCCACCTCTGGCTGTAATTGAACTAGACCGTGAAGTTAGGGACGAAGAGGCACTGAGGCAGGGGGAACCCAACGAGCCACTACTTTTGATACCAATGGATCCTAAAAAACCAGAGCGGACAGTGCGTATGGGATCTAAAATGTCCGCCGAGCTAAGCCAGTCTATAAAGCAACTACTTGTGGAACATCGTGATGTCTTTGCCTGGTGCCATGAAGAAATGCCAGGTATCGATGGATCTATAATAGAACACCACCTCGGTGTAAACCCTGAGGCCAAAAGAGTCGAGCAAAAGCACAGCAATTTCAGTACGGAGAAATATGATGCCATTGCAGAAGAAGTGGAACCCTTTCTAATTGCGGGGTTCATTCGGGAAGTTCACTATCCCGAATGGCTCTCCAACGTTGTACTGGTCAAGAAGGTAAGTGGGAAATGGAGAATGTGTGTTGAATTCACCGACTTAAATAAAGCATGTCCTAAAGATAGTTTTCCCCTTCCAAGGATAAATCTAATAGTGGACTCGACGGTCGAACACACCTTGCTCAGCTTCATGGATGCATACTCCAGCTACAATCAGATCAGAATGAGCCCCAACGATAAGGAAAAAATGGCATTTATCACCAATAGAGGACTTTATTGCTACAAAGCAATGTCATTCGGCCTAAAAAATGCAGGAGCAACATACCAACGTTTGGTCAACCGAATGTTCAAAAACCAGATCCGAAGAAAAATGGAAGTCTATGTAGACGATCTTCTGGTTAAGAGCAAGGAGTCCGAGCAGCATCTTGATGACCTCTCGGAAGCTTTCGTAGTACTGGGAAAATACAAGATGAAGCACAACCCACAAAAATGTGCTTTTGGAGTCGAGTAAGGAAAATTCTTGGGTTTCATGGTCTCCGAGCGAGGGATTGAAGCTAATCTCGGAAAAATTAAGGCGATCGTGGACATGCCTCCACCCCGAACTATCAATGAAGTCCAAAAACTGATAGGGAGGATAGCTTCCCTGGGCCGTTTCATTGCAAAGTCAACCGACTGGTGCTGTCCTTTCTTCAAGGTCTTGCGAAAGGTACAAGAATGGGATGAAGATTACGGAAGGGCCTTCAGCGAGTTAAAGGAATACTTAGCTCATCCACCTTTGCTCAGTCAAACCACGCCAAGAGAAGACCTGGCTGTCTACCTGGCTGTATCGCCCAATGCGGTGTCCTCCGGGTTGACCCGAGTAGAAGAAGGAGTTCAACGCCCAGTTTATTATGTAAGCAAAGCCTTCCGAGGGGCAGAAGCTAGGTACCTCCAAACGGAAATGCTAGCATTCGCATTGGTGATCACTGCCAGACAGTTAAGACCCCACTTTCAAGCTCACCCAATAAAAGTCCAAACTGATATTCCCTTGAGAAAAATATTGCAGAAACCAGATACTTCTGGTCAGATGACTAATTGGACGATCGAGTTAAGCGAGTTTGAGATCGAGTATCTTCCACGCACCGCAATAAAGGGCCAGGTGTTAGCAGATTTTGTAGCCAAGTTCTCGAATTTTCCAGAAGAAATGGTCCTTATGCCTCAGGGCAAGCCGTGGCAGGTCTACGTCGACGGCTCATCCTGTCAATCTGAGGGAGGAGTAAGAGTCCATATAATAACAGACTCAGGAGAAAAACTTGATTACACCTTCAAGCTCGAATTCAAAGTCACCAATAACGAAGCCGAGTATGAAACACTCTTGTCAGGTCTAACAATTGCCAAATCTTTGGGTGTAACTGAAGTTGAAGTAAAAGCTAACACTCAGATAGTGGTGGGGTAGGTAACCGGACAATTCCTTACGAAAGGAGAAAATCTGAAAAAATATCTCCAATGAGTAGGAGAAGAGAAAGATCTCTTCCAGTACTCTACCATCCATCAAATTCTGAGAGGAGAGAACCAAGAAGCAGATCGACTAGCCAAAGCCGCCTCAGGGCAAGAAGAATTCCCACTCCTAGATCACGTTGTAATTCGAACTATTGATGTGGCAGTAGTAGGAATTCGGATGTCAACTATTGAGGTCCTACAACCCCCAGAATGGGCCACAGACATTTTAAAATTTCTTCAAGAGGGAATCCTTCCGGATGACAGGGAAGATGCTCGAAAATTAGAAACCGAGTGGCTCGGTTCACTTTGGTAGAGGGAGTTCTATACAAAAGAGGCTACACTGAGCCTCTATTAAGATGCATCTCCTCCAAACAAGCTTAGTATGTGCTGGCAGAAATACATGAAGGAGTTTGTGAGAATCATGCGAGTGGAAGGGCATTAGCAGCGCGAACTACTCAAGCAGGATACTATTGGCCTAAAGCTCACATCCGAAGAATTCACCTGAAAGTGTCTCAAATGCCAGGAGAACGCTCTTATTCCTCATTCCCCCCCTCCCCCCCACCGAAAAACTCACTTCTGTCACTGCCACATGGCCTTTCACGCAATGGGGATTGGATCTCATCAGCCCCCTCCCTGTAGGTAAAGGAGGAGTAAAGTTTGTCGTGGTGGCGGTAGAGTATTTCACGAAATGGGTGGAAGCGGAGGCTCTAGCAACGATTACGGCTCAGGCAATTCAAACTTGCTCTGGAAATCTATAATCTGATGGGACAATGGGATAATGGGAGATAGTTCGACTGTTCTCATTATCGAGAATGGTGCTCGGAGCTCAGAATCAAGACTAAGTACTCTTCGCTGGGACATCCCCAAGTTAACGGGGAAGTAGAAGTGACCAACAAAACATTACTTAACATTCTGAAGAAGAAGCTAGGAGACCAGAAGGGGGAATTTGCTAAAGAACTTCTGAGTACGTTTTGGGCATACCAAACGTCAGTAAGAACCCCAACAGGGGAAACTCCCTTCTCCCTCGTCTATGGAACAAAAGCCATGATACCGGTTGAAGTGACAATACCCACATATCGAGTGCAACATTATGATCCAGATCCTGACGACGAACGATTGAGATAGAACTTGGACTTTTTGGCAGAAATGAGGGAGGAAGCTGTAAGCCGAGTGGTAGCCAACAAGAGGAGAGTTGAGCAGTATTTTAACAAACGAGTCCGGCCCCACAATTTCAAAGTGGGGGGACATGGTTTTGAAACAAACAGGGGTTAGTACTCAGAATGTAGGCAAACTAGGACCCAAGTGGGAAGGACCGTATCTGGTAACAGCAACCGGAAGACCTGGTTCGTATTCACTTAAGGACCACGAAGGACACGAGTTGCCGCATCCATGGAACGCCGAACACCTAAGGAAGTATTTTGTATGAAAAATCCAAGTCAGACTCGAACAATGTAAGAGTATGATTAATTTAAATTTTATGGACTAATTTTGAGTGTTACATTATTATGTCTCCTGTAAATAGCCTAAATCAGATAAGCCCGGTCTCTAGATCGGCCACGAAGTATAAAGCATAGGAACCAATCCACGAGCTTTGACCTGTTAACAACTATTCTAACCGCAGTCTAAAGGACATTTCGAGCTTCGTGCAATATCTAAAATGCGTTGGTGAGGGAGCAGGACCCTCGAGCTCTGCCAACCTATAAGTGTCAATCCACAAAGTATAAAGCAAAGGAACCAAGCCACGAGCTCTGACATGCTAATAGCTATTCTCAATGTAGTCTAAATGATTTGCCGAGTTTCGTGCAATATGTGAAATGCGTTGGTGAGGGAGCAGGGCCCTCAGGCTCCGCCAACCTATAAGTGTCAATCCACAAAGTATAAAACACAAGAACTGAGCCACGAGTTCTAGCCTGCTAACAACTATTCTCAACGCAATCGAAATGACTTGCCGGGCTTCATGCAATATGTAAAATGCATTGGTGAGGGAGCAGGGCCCCCAGGCTCTGCCAACCTATAAGTGTCAATCCACAAAGTATAAAGCACAGAAATTGAGCCATGAGCTCTAACCTGCTAACAACTATTCTCAACGCAGTCTAAATCACTTGCCGAGCTTCGTGCAATATGTGAAATGCGTTGGTGAGGGTGCAGGGCTGTGATACCCTGTATTTATGTGTATTTTGACTAAGTAATTATTGTATTTATTAAGATTATGGGCTTTCTTGTTTTAAATTTTAGATAATTTACATAATATTATTTTAAGATTTTTAATTGTTAATTTAATGTGTTTTCTTGTTATTAATTATTGTTCATTATTTAAAATACTCTTTATTTTAAATTAGTTTATTGTTGGATTTAATTATTTTATTTTTATTTAGTCACTACGTTTAAATTATTTTACTTAACTTGCGGTTTTGAAATCTTTTTAGTTTGATAATTTTTGTGACCTAAGATGTGAGGATTGGACCTCATTTCTTTCCCTCACTTTTTCTTTTTCCTCTTTTACTTTTCTTTTTCTCTTCATTTCTTTTCTCCTCTCTCTCTTCTCTTCCGTGCGCAATTTCCCTCTCTCTCCCCTGTTTGTGCATTGTCCTCCACCGCGCTGCCGTGCACCACCCATTGCCGTCACCGCCCCTCCCATTTTCTTCCCCTCTAGCCGACGACCATACCCTCCAGTTTCCAGCTCCTCTCGTGCCGTCGTCAACCTCCACGCACGGCATCAAGCCACGACACTCTTTGAACTAGAGCACCACCATCGCGCCGCCATTGGCCACCACATCTTCACCACATCACCGGCAACACCCCAGCTACCTAACCTACCCATCCTCAGCCTCGATCAGCCACCGGTGAAGCCCATCCATCGCCATTTCCGTTTTGAGATTTTCGGACTTCAACCGCTCTCTACGCCCCCACCCACGGCCAACCACCACCACCATTAGCTTCACCAACATCCCTAAGCCATTCCCTTGTAATCTCAAGTATTCGTTTGTCACCATTCAAAATCTAGCATTTTGAGACCCGCGGCCATATTGCACTTTGCACTGTTACGTTTCTGTGTCGCCACTTCTAGCACCTTCGTGATCCTTCGAAAATTATGGTATAGCACTATAAGTATTTTTCCAAAGAACTTTTGAGATTTAAATGTATTTTTGCACTAACTCATTTTTATTGTGATTTGGTTGGTTGTGCACTGAGTCCGAGGAGTAAGAGGGTCGGTTAGATTGGAGGTTGGGGTTGTTTGTGTAACTAGACTATGTTGTGATTTGTTGGTTGTTGGATATTGTGTCGTATCATATACATTGCATAATTTCACGCATGTTCATGTTTGTAAATGAAAACTGGGTTTTCGCATAATTGCATACATGTTCATGTGTATACTTGAAATATCGGTTTTTCATGTGAGGAATGATTTTGAGTATGTTTGAAATGATTGGATTGACTGGTTTGAGAAAACGGAAAAGAGACTGTAAGGACGGTGGTAAACAGGGACAGTGGTATAGTTCCGCTTGCGATTATTACCTACGGTGCACGCGGTAGGGATGGCAGTAAGTAGGAGTGATGGTATAGTCCCACATGTGATTCCCGCCTATGGTGCATGCGGTAAGGATGTGGTAAGCAGGGATGGTGGTAGAGTCTCACATGTGATTCCAGCCTACAGTGCTCTAATAAGTACCTCTTGTGTGAAAATGAACTGTAGGGATGGTGGTAAGCAGGAATGGTAGCATAGTCCCGCCTACGGTGCACGCGCTAGGGATGGTGGTATAGTCCCGCTTGTGATTCCCGCCTACGATGCATGCGGTAGGGATTGTGGTAAACAGAGGTGGTGGTAGAGTCCCACCTGTGATTCCTGCTTAAGGTGCATGCGGTGGTGGTAAAGTCCCGCATACAGTGCTCTGATAAGTACCTCTTGTGTGAAAAGGAACTGTAGGGATGGTGGTAAACAAGGATGGTGGTATAGTCTTACCTGTGATTCCCGCCTACAGTGCTCTGATAATTACCTCTTGTGTGAAAAGAAACTGTAGGGATGGTGGTAAGCAGGGATTGTGGTATAGTCCTGCCTGTGATTCCCGTCTACAATGCACGTGGTAGGGATAGTGGTAAGCAGGGATGGTGGTATAGTCCCGCTTGTGATTCCCGCCTACGGTGCATGTGGTAGGGATGCTAGTAGAGTCCAGCCTGTGATCCCCGCCTACAGTATCCGATAAATGATTATGTTCTTAGTTTACAATTTAATGGTTACGAGAACCATTTTCTGGGAAAATGGTTGGTTTATTGATTTGGGCCATTTTCTGGAAAAATGGTAGGAAAATGTTTTTCATGAAATATTTTGGGTCAAATGGGGTTTTTGGTGTGTGTTGGAAAGTAATCATTTTCGAAAAAATTAGGTTTTGGGGTTTGTTTGTAGGTTGCATTAATGTATTTTTATCTCGTGAGTTGTTTGGATTATTACTTACCTGCAGTACCCCGTATTATGGTATCGCAGATTTTGTTGCAGATGAGGATGACGAGCCTTAGACTTTGGCTCTGCTGGAGGAGTGATTTGGGGTTGCTCTTGTGTATAGAGATTTATTTCCCACTTGTTATGTATTTGCCATTTTTAATATATTTTTTGGGATAACTGTATAACTCTTTTTAAACGTTTTACTTAGGTCAATTTGTATTAAAAATTCTGATATGTAGTTGACTTGCTTAAATTATCCGCGGCGTTGTTCATTATACACGGTTGCATGTGCAAACACTTGGCACTATCGTTGGGATGCGTGACCGTGTTGTCATCATCCGGACGTCACGATTCTCGTGTTTCTGTATGTGGAAGTCGGGGCAACACAAGGGCTCTTGGGCTCTGCCAACCTATATAAGTGTCAATCCACGAAGTATAAAGCATAGGTACTGAGCCATGAGCTCTGACCTACTAACAGCTATTTTCAACGCAATCTAAATGACTTACCGAGCTTTCGTGCAATATGTGAAATGCGTTGGTGAGGGAACAGGGCACTCAAGTCCAGCCAACCTATAAGTGCCAATCCACGAAGTATAAAGCACATGAACCAAGCCATGAGCTCTGACCTGCTAAAAGCCATTATTAACGTAGTCTAAATAACTTGCCGAGTTTCATGCAATATGTGAAATGCGTTGGTGAGGGTGCAGGGCCCTCGAGCTCTACCAACCTATAAGTGTCAATCCACAAAGTATAAAACAAAGGAACCGAGCCATGAGCTCTGACCTGCTAACAACTATTCTCAACACAGTCTAAATGACTTACCGAGCTTCGTGCAATATGTGAAATGCATTGGTGAAAGAGCAGGGCCCTTGGGCTCTGTCAACCTATAAGTGCCAATCCACAAAGTATGTACTAAATGGGTTAAGGGAAACGCTTTAATCCCAACTTGGAAGTTTAAGTGAACGTGTAGGGTGTCGGTTAGTAAGGCTTAAAGTAAGATGGATTTTAATGTATTATTCCATTTCATTGAATAGGAGTTTATTTTCAAGTTCAAAGGAACTCACTAGTAAAGCTCCC
>NW_023352464.1:0-8255 GCF_001411555.2 Juglans regia
CAACCTATAAGTGTCAATGCACGAAGTATAAAGCATAGTAATAGAGCCACGAGCTCTGACCTACTAACAGCTATTCTCAACGCAGTCTAATGACTAGTAGAGCTTCATGCAATATGTGAAATGCGTTGGTGAGGGTACAGAGCCCTAAGGCTCTGCCAACCTATAAGTACTGATCCACAAAGTATAAAAGCACAGGAACCGAGCCACGAGCTCTGACCTGCTAACAGCTATTCTCAATGCAGTCTAAATGACTTGTCGAGTTTCGTGCAATATGTTAAATGCGTTGGTGAGGGAGCAGAGCCCCAGGGCTCTGCCAACCTACTAGTGCCAACCCACGAAGTATAAAGCACAAGAACCGAGTCACGAGCTCTGACCTGCTAACAGCTATTCTCAACGCAGTCTAAATGACTAGCCGAGTTTCGTGCAATATGTGAAATGCGTTGGTGAGGGAGTAGAGCCCTCGAGCTCTGCCAACCTATAAGTGCCAATCCACGTAGTATAAAGCACAGAAACTGAGCCACGAGCTCTAACATGCAAATAGCTGTTCTCAACACAATTTAAATGACTTGCTGAGTTTCGTGCAATATGTGAAATGCGTTGGTGAGGGAGCAGGGCCCTTAGGCTCTACCAACCTATAATTGTCAATCCACGAAGTATAAAACATAGGAATCGAGTGACGAGCTCTAACCTATTAAAAACTATTCTCAACGCAATCTAAATGACTTGTCGAGTTCGTGCAATATGTGAAATGCGTTGGTAAGAGAGCAGGGCCCTCGGGCTTCTCCAACTTATAAGTGACAATCCACGAATTGTAAAGCATAGGAACCGAGCCACGAGCTCTGACCTGCTAACAGCTATTCTCAACGTAGTCCAAATGACTTACTGAGGTTCGTGCAAGGATGCAGAAACAAATGAACAGGTACAGAAAATTATTTTATGTACAAACTCGGGCTTTGCGGGATACAAGTTTGGTCGCCAAAATAAACGAAGCAAGAGTTAACGAAAAAATGGCGGCTCGGAAGAACTTCACATCTGCGGACCTTTCACTGCTCGGATTGAAAAAGCTCAATGAACAAAAGTGAAATAAAAATGAAAATTCGTACAAGCAGATATGCAAAAACAACGAGTCCTCTTATTTCCCAAACAGGGTTACAAACAGGGCGACAAGAAGAATTTTGCGTCAACAAGTTCGGAATAAAAGCAAAAAGTCGTGCAAACAGATATACAAAAACAACAAGTCCTTTTATTTTCAGAATAGGGTTATAAACAGAGGTACAAGAAGAATATTACATCGGCAAAAGCTACAAAAATGAAAAGAAAAATCTCGTCCGGATAAGAACAAGATGATCAGAGTTGCAATATTCCCATTAAAGAAGAAGTCGTCCAGTAGAATTCCACTCTGGCCAGACAAGATGGAGAGCTCGGCAGTACCGCCATGGCCAAACGTCCCCGGGGTACCATAACTCTTGGGACGTCCCTGGGCAACCATATGTCCCTAAGGCCTCCTAGGTCGTCCACGTGTCTCCCATGGGAAAGTGTAGCCCCTTGAAATTCGAGGATACAAGAAATCCCAACCGACGTATTACACGGATTTCATGGGACAGTTAATGAGGAGATTTGAGAATACGAGAAATCCCAACCGGCGCATTTCACGGAGTTTGTGGAGCAGTTAATGAGGAGATTAAAGAATACGAGAAATCTCAACTAGCGCATTACACGGAGTTCATAGAGCAGTTAATAAGAATGTTAAATGCAAAGCCTCAACCACATGCTGCGCACAACACATGGAGAAGTTAACAGCAGTCACAACGACGCTGACAGCAGTGGAACAACATTCAGATCAAACAGGGAAGGAAGAGACGTCAGTAAAAGTAGTTTCAGGATAAACATGAAATCAACAGTAGATTAAGATGCCCATGTGCGTAAAAGGGGTGTCGTGCGGTAAAACACTTTGAACCAAGAGGTTTCTATGCTGTGAAACACCTGAGCATGGGTTCAACAGTAAAAGGAATACAGAATACAAACAGGTAAAAAAGGAGGAAAGGTCAAAAGCTTTGAATCAGCCAAGCCCAGACAAATCAGAGGTATATTATTTTGTATAAAGTTATCAAAATTACATCAAAAGCTAGAAGCAGGTTCGAGAACAGAGAAAATGGAACACGAATTATCAGCACACGTCCGCACAAACGTAAAGACTTAACAAGAGTCAAGATTGGTGCAAAGAATGGCCACCCGGCAAGCACCCCTACACAGGTACCTACTTGGTACCCAACGTAGATTGATGTGCTGTAAATGCCTGAACATAGGCTCAGCAAGTAAAAGACTACAGGATACAAAGGGCAAAAAAGGAGGAAAAATCATAATCTTTGAGTCAGCTGAGCCCAGACAAAGCCAGAGGTATGTTATTTTGTATGAAGTTAACAAAATTATGTCAAAAACCCAATGCAGGCTTAAAAACAGCAAAGGTTGCGCACAAACTGTTGGCATGCCTCCATACAAATATGAAGACTCGACAAGGATTTAGATCGGTGCAAAGGACCACCACTCGACAATTACCCTTACTAGGGTACCTGCTTGGTACCCATCTATACGAAAAGGTCTCACTTGCCACTCTATTAGCATTGAATCTCCTTCAACAATGATTGGAGTTAAACAATTCAACAAAGAAGAAAGGCTAGCAAATACAGTAAGCAGTACAAAAGTGAACAAGATATATATATATATATATATATATATAAAATTAAAGGCACCATTTCATTGCTATCGTCAAAATTACAAAAAAAAGGGGACAAATACATGCAAGCGACATGAGGGGAAACTGGGAACTAAGGGGGAGCATCGCGGAAGGCTAAGGGCATGTCCTTTAGTCCTCACGTTAGCATTTTCTCGTAGGCATTCATGTTCAGTGAGATCTCTCGAAGATTTAGAGTACGAAGATCGGTCTCGGGGTTCTGAAGAAGCATTTCCTGAATACGCTCGAGACCCTCATTATACCCATTGATCCAAGCTTTGTTGCGAAGGGTGGGAGACTTTCTGAGTTAGGACTCCAACTGGTCTACGCGGTCCCTAGCTGCCCCTAAAGAAGACTTCATGCGAGAAACTGAGGCATGGGCTAAAGCCTTCATCACATCTCCTCGTTTGGCTATCCCTAGGTACTTATGAAACATGCGACATCGAATCTGGGTAGTGTGCTTCTTTTCACTCGTCAGCATTTCGATTGTCTCCTCACTTTGCCTCAACGCTTCCTGAGTGAATTCTAGCTCGCGCTCCAGCTCGACCGCACGTTTCTTCTCATTCGTCAATGCTTCAACAGTCTCTTCAGTCTGCCTTAGCGCTTCCAGAGCAAACTCCAACTCACACTCCAGCCTCAGACCAAACTGGGTTCGAAGATCCTCAAGGTCTCTCTTTGCAGGCTCAAAACCTTCGACTATTAAGGACATCTTAGTTCAGAGTATGTCTATCTCCACGTTCTTCAGTTGGAGTTCCTTATCCTTAATCTCGAGCTCCATGGCCACCACCTTCAGCAACTTTCCCGTCTTCTTGGCTTCTTTTCGCTGGTCACAGATCTTCTGATGGCAGAGCATGTTGTCCCCTCTCAAGGACTCATTCTCCACCTCTAGAGAGCGAAGGTCACCCATCAACTTCTCCCCTCGAAAGTTCAGTAGCTTATTCAACGCCCTCTGAGTTCTAAAATCTTCTTCAAGGGTCTCTTGCTCTCGAGAAACCAGATCAGCTAGCTGGTTGGCGGCCTGTGAAACCAGCAGTAAAAGAATTCATTAGCAAAGTATGAAAGACCGAAACAACAATATAGGAAAGGTACTCACATTGGCGAAAAGAGGCCGGAAATTCTGGGCATACGCTTCAAAAGATTCTGCCCAGGCATTCTTATAACCTGGCCTGGGACCCTGCGAATCCCCTGGCCCATAAGAGGTAGCTGGCTCAACACACACCAATGATAGAAGGGCTTTGGCATGCATGGAAGGTAGAAGCAGGGGAAGAATCGTCCTCCGTCTCCACTATTACAACATCTTTTTGTAGAGGAAAAGACTCATCTTGAGGGGCATGGGTTTCCTGAGACAAATAAGTGGCTCGGCATAAGGTAAAACAATGAATGATGAATAAAGGAAGAAAAGTAGAGAAGGAAGAACAGATATTTGAGCAACGCCAGCTGAAGAGGTAACTCTTGGGATCAGTGGGGGAACTGACTCGACCGCTTGTTCCAACATTGGAGAAAGAACTGGGACTTCAGGAGGAACGAGATCTGTAGCCTCCTCGGAGCATGGCTCCATGGACCCGAGACGTTCGACAACCTCCGCGGAGCACGACTCCGCAATCTCAGAAGAAGTTAATCCTTCACCCCTGGCGGGAGTAACTTCAGTCTCCAAAGGCAGAACGGGAGGAGAGGAGGAGACTGTTGGAAGGGGAATTTAAGGGCCACCAGAGGAAGCTGGACCAGAAAGCTCCGGGGGTGGAATAGGGGAGTTGGTGAAACACTCCCCAAAGGATGCCTCAACCTCGGCAAGCATTTCTTCGAAGTGAGCTATTCGCTTGCGCAAAGGGACTTCCTCCTCATGGAGAGTCTCCTCGAAGGAAGGAAAAACACCCGTCGCCTGCCCGGGACCCCGAGGCACCTAGTCTTCAAAGGTCGAAGCAAAAAGAAAGGCAATGGGCACTTTTGCTCCTTCTCCCCTAGCGGGGCCTACAAAAAAAAGGGGCTCAATGCCATCATCCTCTATTTAAGAAAATTTAACAAAGGGAAGGAATTTAGAAGTATCGAAGAATTACCTTCAGGGGGTTGTTTATAGGAACGGCTCGGTGGGAACCCTTTGCAGTTCGTTGAGTATTGCCCACTGAAGGAGCTTAGCGAGAACTACTCTTAGGAGCAACTCGGTGAGAGCTACTTTCTGAAGCGACTCGGTGAGAACTACTCTTAGGAGCAGCTTGGTGAGAGCCATTCCTTGGAGCGGCTTTGTCAGAACTACCCTCTGGGGCTACTTGCTGAGAGTCCTTTTTCTTTTCTTAAGAGGAGCTTTATGGGGGGGGGGGGGGGGGGGGGGGGGGGGGGGAGTGAAGTGGCCGGGATCTCTCTGGCAGAAACCAACTGGGTGGGAACGGAAGTCCCTTCCTCTGTACGGGACAGCTTGGCGCGGTTACCTTCGGGAGGAGAAGCTGCACGACGCTTCTCTCTTGAGGAGAAAGAGCTCTTTTATCGCGGCATTCTTTGCTGTATGGCCGGAGGGTGAACTCGATAAGAAGTCTCGACCTAACACATGAGCGCGGTGCTGGAGAACAAGATAGCGACGAATGCAATCGTCATTCAGTAGCGCGTCAGTTTCTACTAGGTCGGGATGAGCCATAACCTAGGATATGATAGAGGCAATTCTGAATTCCTCTCTCTCTGACAGCATAATAGCAAGAGATTTAGTGGTCAGAACCTTACCCCAAACGGATCGAACTAGAAACTCGTTATATTCGTGCTCCCCCTTAGGGCATTCCCATCCAGAGCCCCTAACGAAAAAGAATCACCGATGCCATTCCTTTATCGAAGAATAACGCCTCTCCAGAATAGCAAAGCATCTTTCGGCAGAATAGGATTGGAAGCTATAACAGTTCCCATCAAGCCGATTGATTTGGTACACACTCAGAAACTCTCGGGCAGTTAGGTCGGGGTAATCCTCTGAGCCACTCAGAATGATCCGAAAGGCTACACAACTGGCCAGGACCAAGCGCCATGCATTAGGGTTAAGCTACGCCGTAGCAAGTTGCAGGAAGTCCAGGATGTCGCGCACCAGATGGCAGAATGGCAGACGTAGGCCAATGGTAAATATGTTGTGATAAAGGGCCACCTTTGTCAACAAACCTTGCTTGTCAACCATTGTAGCATGAGGTTGAGGGAGTTCCAAAGCAGTCTCAGTAGGAATAGGGAATTCTCTGCAGAATAATTGAAGTTCCTTACTAGTCATAGTTGACGTCCACCCCTTCCCAGCGTAACAATTGAACCGGGTCTTGTTCGTGCTTCGTTTAGTCATGGTAAGAGTAGACGAAAGAATCAGAAAAACTTTTAGGACTTCAAAGAGGCGAAGGAAAAGAGTGAGACAAAGATGAAAGGAAAGAAGGGGAAGAAGGAACAAGGTGGGAAAAAAAATAAATAGGGACGGAACAGTTGCATATCCGAAACGGTGACACAGGATTTGAAGAGATGCCTCGGCTGCAGGAGAACGACGTGATGTTTACCTACATCAAGCGTACACAGAACGAACCAATCCCGGGCAACGTTGGCACATCAGAAAACAGTTTTAATTAATGAGGCACACGTTAATGATTACAGAGAGATCGGTTCGCGACAACAGTAAACAGGCGAGTGCCCATTAGTCTTCTACGTTTCCAGACCAGAGTTTAAAGGAAAAAATCTCTTAGAATTTCCAGCCCATGAGTGTGCTGAAAATTCGAGGGATACTGTGAAGGGAGAAAATCCCTTATACTGGGCCAAATGATGGGCCCAGATCACAACCCTGATATGTAGTTTGGGTCGGACTGGGCCAGAGGCAAGGCCCAGCCATATCACGTGGACTGAGTCAAACAAACAACAAGAGAGAGACCCGGGTCCAGTCCGGCGGCACAGAGGACGAAGGCAAGGCTTGAGAAGGAAGGGACATGGCATACATCACCAAATAGAAGGGATGAGGGACAGAAAGCATGCCACATTTAATGTGGCGTAGGGCAGAAAGCATGCCACATTTAATGTGGTGCAGGGCAGAAAGCATGTCGCATTCAATGCGGTCCAGAGCAGAAGGCGTGCCCCGCATTCAATGCAACCCAAGGCCCGAGCAACGCACAGTAGGCCTGAGCCCTTCACGACTCGACAAGCAGACGGCACAGGAGCAGCTCGGTGAATCAACAACACAAGTGTATTATCCCTTGCTATGCAACACCCCACTAGGGTGGAGACCTAGTCGGTAACTATAAATAGGACACTACCAGCAACAGATAAGGTAATCAATCAATCTATCACTATCACCTTATACTCTCATCTTCATTCGTCATTACTGTTGATCATCATCTTCTTCACATACTATCTTAAGCATTAGAGGATCGACGAATCCCGAGCCCCCCCCCCCCCTGCGATAGTTACTGTGTAAGTAATCGCTCATATATCGAGGGTGTGAAGTTGCCCAGTCCCACGAAACATGACATCAACAAGAACATTCTTAATTAATTTTACAATATATACAACATAAATAATCAATAATTTTTAATTATATATGTCATAAGATGAAATTTTAAAAATACCCAAGAATTACTTCTCTCTAAACTCAAACAAAATGCATTAGAAATGCCCAAGAATTACTTCTCTCTAAACTCAAACAAAATCCATTAGGTTGCAATTAATCTTGTAGTAATATTAGATATAATCTTTTAAAAAGAATAAGATCTATTATTAAAAAATTAATTTTTTTTATATAAATTTTATATTTACTTACTTTTTTTTTAAACATTATACAACACTTGAGAAATCTCATTTGTTTTCACAGATGAGATGAGATGAGTTGAGATTAAAATTAAAAGTTAAATAAAATATTATTAGAATATATTTTTTTAATATTATTTTTATTTTGGGATCTGAAAAAGTTGAATTGTTTATTTTATTTTATGTGAAAATTTAAAAAAAATTATAATAATTAGATGAGATGAGATGATATGAGTTGAAAAAAGTTATGAAAAAAAATGAGGCCCTAAAGACACTTAACTGACTTCACCACTACAAATATATTTATCTTAACTAACCTCAAACTGCTGCTAAGTGTTCACCAATAAGGCATTGGAGCGAAAAAAAAGAAAGAAAACAAAAACAGAGTTTTATTATTTATTATCTCTACATATTATATACTATATTTATTTTTTTTAGTTTTATTTTTTTTAAAATTAATAAAATTTTTCTATTCATCATTTATGATTCTATATAACACATATTTTATAAGAGAAAAAAATAAAAAAAATAAAAAAAAAATGATATATGGTGTATTGAGACGATGAATATAATCTTTCAAAGAAAATATAATAAGAAATCTCGATCCAAGATTCCAAGCCCAAGGTACGAAACTTAAAATGGCGTCTGGGTACAAGTTCTATCCCGACACATACATTCGCTCCCCCTCACTCTCTCTCCACCAATATCATCAGGCCCCAAAACCCTCCTTCCTTTTACTTCAAGCATGGCTTTGACGTCTTCTATTTCTCTCCGGTCTTTCTTTTCC
>NW_023352465.1:0-9512 GCF_001411555.2 Juglans regia
ATCCTCTTTTCACCCATGTAAGATTTCCTTCCCCCACTTACTTCGCCAAATCTTTTTTTTTTTAAACATTTGCCTTGACGTTTCTCAACATCCCATTTGCTGCAGGTCGCAGGTCTGGTGGCCGTGAAGATTGGGGAAGAGCTGGGGGAGCTGGAGGAGGCCAACCGAGAACTCAAGACATTGAGCCGCTTTGGGTACTACAAGATTAAGCATGCAACCCAGAGGATCAAGGGCTTTAAGATCGAGCGCAAAGAGTTGATCAATGAGGTGGTGCTCCTGAAGGAGCATAACCAAGAGTTGGAGTTCATCGCCCAGAGGCATCGATAGAGGAAGAAGGTCCTCGAAGGTTTGTTGCATGATACCGAGGAAGATATTCGTCAGTGGTCGTCCCATAATCAACGCACTGAAGAGGCTATTGCGGCTGAATGAAACCTCGTTGCTCGGGAGGTGGAACTGGAGTCGGCCGAGAGGGGTTGAGGCTCGGCCACCGGACAACACTCCAAGCTGTTGTCCGGGCACTTCAAACTTACCCAAGAAGCTCAACATCTATGGGAGCAACTGTGAAGGGCTAAGGAACGCATTGGTGAGCTCTCTCACATGGGGATCCAGAAGAATCTTGATCTCCTTGCTTGTGACATGGAGGTTTCTGGCTTGAGGTCTCAACTGGACGGAGTCATGCAACGTGTGGGGAGATCCGGTCCCAGATCGTGAATACCAATGCTATTCGGGATGTTGTCTGGTTATAAGATTACTGGGAAGGTCTTGAACGGACATGAACACCTGCTTCAGAACCCTGGGTTGGACTTACGCGCTCTAGACTTGACTTCCCTTCCCCCGAACACCGAGGCACAAGCTTACATTAAGAACTTCGGGAAGTCGGGGTTTCCTCCCTACCCCGCGGGTGTTCCCCCACCTCCTCATCCTCAGTAATGGGCCTAGGTTGTCTTTGTTGCCTCTCTCTGCCCCTTTCTTTTCTGTGTAGGACTTATGTACAACATCCTCTATGCTTCTCCTTTTGTAAAAGTTGTATCTCATTAATGAAATGAAATGGAGTTGTATCTTCTTTTGTAACGTGCTTCTTCTAATTGTTTGTGCCCGCCATTTTCCTTACCGTTCTTCAGTTGCAAAGTGTTGAGTGTGAGGACCCAAGTCCCTTACCCGGCAGAGGGTCAAGGGATCCATCCTCTTGCGAGTGGAAGGACTCCACTTAGTTGGGTGGGGGTTCGGTACCCAGTCTGGGGACTTGGGACCTTCTCAAGGGACCCGTCTTCTTGCGAGTATAAAAACTCGGCTTAGTTGGAAAGGGGTCGGTACCTAGTCCGGGGACTTGGGACCTTACCTCGCGGTGAGTCAAGGGACCTGTCTTCTTGCGAGTGTAAAGACTTGGCTTTGTTGGACGGGGGGTTGGTATCCAGTTTGGGGACTTGGGACCTTACTCCGCAATGAGTCAATGGACCCGACCCGTCTTATTGCAAGTGTAAGGACTCAGCTTAGTTGGACGGGGGGTCGGTACCCAGTCCGAGGACTTGGGCCTTTACCTCGCAGCGAGTTGAGGGACTTGTCTTCTTGCGAATGTAAGGACTCGGCTTAGTTGGACGGGGGGTAGGTACCCAAAATGGAGACTTGGGACCTTACTCGGCTTAGTTGGACGGGGGGTAGGTACCCAGTCCGGAGATTTGGGATCTTACCCCACAACAGGTCTAAGGACCTGTCTTCTTGCGAGTGTGAGGACTCGGCTTAGTTGGAAGGGAGGTCAGTGCCAGGTACGAGGACTTGGGACCTTACCCCATAGCGAGAGTAAGGAATCGTTTAATTTTTAAACAATAAGAGATTTGAGGTGAACACCCAGGCATTCTCATTCATTCATAGTTGTTCGTTCAAAGTGTTGCCTTATACTTCTACACATAGTACTTCTTCAAGTGTTCGGCATTCTAGGGGTGGGGTAGTTCGTGTCCCTGGCTGTTTTTGAGGTGATAGGAGCCAGGTCGATTGCTTGCAGTTACTACGTACGGGTCTTCCCATCAAGGTCCCAGCTTTCCTACCTTGAAGGAGTGCAGCCTGACTCGTTTGTTGAAGTATTGTTCTGCCTTTCGCTTGTTACTTGTTGTTCGCTGTTTCTTCTCTTCCCTCCTCCAGGACATCCAAGCTCTCGGCTAGCCTTTCATTGTTGGTGTCCGGGTTGAAGTGTTGGACACGAAATGTGGGCATTCTGACTTCCACGAGAATTACCGCTTTGCTGCCACAGGTGAGGGCGAAGGGTGTCTCCTCGGTAGGGGTTCAGACAGTGGTTTAGTCTGCTCGTACTACGCTTGGGAGCTTTTCGGTCCATGCTTCTTTGTGCACCCCAATCTTTTTCTTGAGGGTGGAGATGAGGGTTTTATTGGTTGCTTTAGCCTGTCCGTTGGCTTGAGTGTGTCTTGGCGAGGAGTATTTCACCTTAATTTCGAGCTCTGTGCACCATTCCCAATAATGTGTGCAGTCGAACTGTCTTCCGTTGTCTGATATGAAGTTTTGAGGTATGCTGAATCGGCAGACTACTGACTTCCACAGGAATTTCATGATGGTTTAGGAGGTGATGCTTGTGAGAGCCTCCGCATCGACCTATTTTGTGAAGTAGTCGACTACAACAATGACAAACTTGGCTCCTCCCCTTGCCACCGGAAACGAGCCTATTAGGTCCAGACCCCATTGGGCGAAAAGGCCACGAGGTAGTAATTGATGTTAGCTCCTCACCGGGCAATGCGGAATTGGCCAGTGCTCCTGGCACTTCGGGCATTTCTTGACAAAGTCTTCTACATCTTTGAGGAAACAGGGCCAGTACTATCCAACCCGATTTACTCTTGCTACCAATGCCCTCCATCCCAAGTGGCTCCCACAAATTCCTTCGTGAATCTCTGCTAGCACGTATTGGGCTTTGTCCGATGAGAGGCACCTGAGAAGCGGCTCAAAGAAACCTTTTTTTTATAGAACTCATTCCAGCAGGGTGAACCGAGCCGCCCTGTTCCTGACCTTTAATGCTTCTTCCAAGTTACTGGGTAGCTGCCCTTCCTGCAGAAATTTCTGAATGTATGTTGCCCATCCAGGAGCTGCTGGGATGGATGGGGCATCTACCTTTTAACCACGGTGTGGTCTGGGAGGGGGGGTTCTTACTACCCTAACGCAGCCCTCGCCAGACAGTCTACCTTTCGATTTTCTCCTCTTGGTACCTGTTGAATGCAGAAGTAGCAGAAGCGGTCGCACTCATTGCAAACCAGTTGCAGATACTTCTTCAGCCTTTCTCCTTTCGGGGCGAACTACCCTAGTACTTGGCTAACTACCAATTGGGAATCATCTCTCATTTCTATTTCTTCAGCTCCTAGTAACCATGTGACTGACATTCAGGCCAAGAGCGCTTCATACTCAGCTTCATTGTTGGTCGTTTTGAAGGCTAGCTTGACTGCATAGTTGAGCTCCTCTCCCTACTCGGTGATAATGTGCACTCCCGCTCCCCCACCAGCTCGGCAGGATGAGCCATCTACATAGACCTACCAGGGCTTTCCTTGGGGTGCACTCGGGACTTCCTCCGGGAAGCTAGTGAACTCGGCAACAAAATCTGCCAACAATTGTCCTTTGATCGTGACACGGGGTAGGTACTCCTTATCTAATTCGCTGAGCTCGATCACCCATTTGGCTAGCAGTCTCAAGGTGTCTGGCTTTTGCAGCACTTTCTTGAGCAGGAGATCGATGAGCACTTTCATCAGGTGGGCCTAGAAATATGGCCTTAATCTTTTGGCCGCGATGATTAGGGAAAATACCAACATTTCTATCCGGGGGTACCTTGCCTCAGCTCTGCGGAAGGCCCAACGCATGTAGTAGACAAGTCGTTGCCTTTCTTTCATTTCTCGGACAAGTACGGCTGATACGACATGAGGGGACATTGATAGGTACAAAGTCAAGGTCTCCCCAGGTCTTTTCTGGCTTAGCAGTGGGGGTGACTCAGGTACAACTTCAAATTGGCGAAGGTTTTTCGCATGTCTCATCCCATTCCTGGGCCTTCCTTAGGACTTTGAAGAAAGGTAGGTACCGGTCGGTTGATCAAGCGATGAAGCGGTTCGTGACTGCTACTCGTCCGGCCAACCTCTAGACTTCATGAAGGTTGCAGGGGGAAGACATTCCTATCACTACTTCCACCTTTTCGGTGTTCACCTCAATCCCTCTCTTGGAGACCATGAACCTAAGGAACTTACCTGCCTCCACTCCGAATGCGCACTTCAGCAGGTTGAGCTTCATCTCATATTGCCTGAGGACGGAGAATGCTTCCCAAAGATCTACCAAATGCTATCCAGGCTCTTTGCTCTTCACCAATAGGTCGTCTACATATACTTCCATATTTCGGTTGACTGAACATTCGGTTGACTAGCCGTTGGTAGGTGGCCCCCGCATTCTTAAGGCTAAACGACATTGCTTTGTAGTAGTATAGGCCTCGACCAGTTAAGAATGTCGTCTTCTCTTTGTCATCCGGGTTCATCCTGATCTGGTTGTACCCGGATTAGAAGTCCATAAAGCTAAGGAAGGGATGTCCCGCCATCAAGCAGACGATCAGGTTGATGCGTAGTAAGGGGAAGTTGACACACATCTGCCACTTCCCGTTGGCCTTCTTCACCAAAACTACATTAGATAGCCATTCTGGGTAATGGACCTCCCGGATGAATCATGCTGCAAGGAGGCGCTCTACCTCCTCGGCTATAGCCCCATACTTCTAGGCACTGGAGCTCAGCCGTTTCTGCTTGACTTTTCGAGTGCTGGATCGATGTAAAGCCGGTGCTCGATGATGGAGTTATCGATCCCAGGCATATCCTCATGGCTCTAGGCAAACCCATCTTGGTGTTCGATAAGGAGAGATATTAGTGTCACTCTTATTCCCGGGTCCAACTTAGTCCCTACCCCAACCTTTTGTTCCGATCTCTGCTAATCGATTGGAACCAGCTCCAAAGGCTCGTTGGGTTCTGCCTACCAAAGGGCCTATTCATCACGGAGTTCTTCATCCCATTAGGTCAGGGACGGAGGTGAACCCGGCTTGGGCACTTCTCTCGTCGACGGTCGCAATTACTTTGACCTCGTGCCTCAACTCTTAGTAGTAGCATTCCCATGCTAGGACCTGCTCGCAGTGAACTTTGTCTACCCCCATGTCGGTGGGGAACTTCATTTTGAGGTGGTAAGTGGACGTCACTACCCTCAAGCTGTTCAAGGTGGGGTGCCCCAGTATGGCATTGTAGGAGGATAGGGCTCTGACGACTAAGAAGTCAGTCATGGTGGCTGCGATCCTTGGCGCCTTCCCTTCTAGGATTGAAAGAGTGATGGCTCCCATTAGAGACGGGCATAGTCGATCTGAACTGATTCCCATCCTGAAAAAGGCTTCCCAGAACAAGATGTCAGCCGAACTGCCATTGTCAACTAGGATCTGCCAAGTTTTAAAGTTTGCAACTTGCATCGTCACCACCAATGCGTCGTCGTGTGGGTCGAGGATGTCTTCTTCATCCCTTTTGTCGAAGGTTATTGTGGTGCCTCCAGTGTGCTGTAGGGGCCTACTTGCGGCCCTTTCAGCGGTGAACACTTCCTCATAGCATGCCCTCGGCATATCCTCCGATGATTGTGCTTATCTCCCCAAGTGGTCTGTTCTCCACTGGGGGGCTCCTCCACATCTCATCCCTTGCTTCCTGCCTTCTCTGGCTCGCACCCCGCTGGGAACCCAGGGGCCTCCCTCCGCTTCAATCCATCTGGTCCTCCTACCGGCGCGTATGGTTACGTCGGTCTTCCTTCTTTATTCTCTTCAACGCATAGTAGACTCGGGTGCTATGTTGGTTGTTCATGTGATACTCACAATATAGGTGGTTTTCCACATCTCAGGGTTGTTTCCTTCGGGGGCTCAGGCGTTGATTCCCTTCCACAACCAAGTATGTGTGGGCGTGGCTCCCCCGAGGGCTTAGCCAGTGCTTCCCCCCTTCTCTTTGTATCTGGTGCTCCTTTCTTTCCTCCTCCGCGGTCACGACCTCCTGGTTGCCCTAATGCCTTCAAATCCGCTTACTCCACCTTAGACTGTCGTGGGGGTAGTCAGGGCCTCGAGCGTATCTTCAGCGTTGATGAACCCATTTGCTCGGTCCATGAACTCCCTCAACGTAGCAGGGGTCTTTCGTGCTATTTTTGTCATGAAGAAATTCCGAAGCCAGATCCCCCCAAAGTGGGCCGCCAATGTGATCTTCTCGTCTTGGTCATTGGTGGTCATAAGCTCCCGATTGAACTGCGAGAGATATGACTTTAGATTTTCACCATCTTGTTGTTTGACAGTAAAGAGGTAAGTTGCTGGGCGTCTCCTTTTACAACTTGCCAAGAACTGCATCATGAAGAGGCGGGCAAGCTCCTCAAAGCTATCTACCTTTATTGACAACAGCGACCCAAACCAGGTTCAGGCGACCCCTTTCAGTGTTAGTGGGAAGGCTCTCGATAGGCGATTTCTCCTAGGAAACCATGTAGGGTCATGTGGGCTTTGAATGTCTCCAGGTGTTCCAGTGGGTCTTTGGACCCATCGTACATCTCCATCTGGGGGGACCTTGAACTTGGGGGGAAGTGGCACTGACATGACTCTCACGCTATACGGGAGGTCGGTACTGACGTGTAGCTAGTCTACAGTGGATGGCGTGTCTATTTTCTTAGCCATTTCCGCACATTTGTCCTCAAGCTCTCGGATTTGGAGGTACATCTTGCATCTCTCCTCTTCTGCCGCGGCGTCCATAGGGACCCTCGTGAGTCAACATGTTCGTTGCCACTCAGTTCTCCTCCCCCCACTGGCTGTGCGCCTAAGGGCCGCATTCTCCTGGTGGATCGTCCCAGTTTCCTCCGTCAGTTTTCTTATTGTCTCTTCCATGCTCTAGAGTCTTGCTTCCATCATTCCCTTCTTATGGTCTCCCCTTCGTGAAGTTTGGGACAGCATTGCTACCGGCATGCGAAGTACACGCTTTTATGGAAAAACAAATCCCATATACAGTGCCACTGTTGATGTCATGTTTCGTAGCCCGAGTAGTACTGCGACGACCAAGCTCACACCACTTGCAACTAAGAGGGAGGAAAGGCTCCGATGACGTCCAGGGTCACTCCGATACAAAAGTCAATAAATAATCCTCTAATGACGAGAAAAACTCAGAAGATTAAAAAGAATAGTAAAAGGATTTCAAGAGAGAGAGAGGCCTCCCGTAGAAGAGGTGGTTGTTATTCATACCTGATTCGGGATCCACAACCAAGGGAGATCATGGCTTGTCAGGTCGTACCTGAGTCAGACCTACTACCACTCATTCTCTGCTGCAACAGTGGATCAATCTACAGCTTTGGCAGCCTAGGGAGATCGTGGCGTGTCAGGCCATGCTTGGTCAGACTTACTGCCACCTTTCTACCTGGGTTGGGTGTCAGGTCGTGGCCAAGCCATCTTGCGTACTATAGTGGCATGCCGTAGCGAGCTGAGTCTTCTGACACATGCATCGAATGCGACATGCCTTGAGTCTGACGAGGCCTTGATGTGGCACGTCCAGTCATTAGCGTAGAGTAGGGCATCCTGCACAGTGCCATAAGGTAGGACTCGGTAGGTTGCCAAGTCTCGAGACACTCTCATTGGCCTACTCCGAGCTCGGTGCCAAAAGGCCTTCTCGGGTAGGTTTGCGATTATGGGCTCCGCACGCGGTCCTGCACTGTAAGGCTCAGCAGGTTGCCGAGTTCCGAGACACTCTCCTTTGCATATCCAGGCTCGGCGCTGAAACGCCTTCCCGAGTAGGTTTGCGGTTATGGGCTTGGCACGCGGTCCTCTGGCTCGAGCTTTTAGCCCACATCAGGGTCTCGTCTAAGGGCTTGGGGTTCCATAACTTGACCTCCTTGGGCTTGGGCCTCTATGGGATGGGCCCCTCCCTCACAATATACATTAATATTAAATTATTAATATAAACTTACTTTTGATATAATATATATATATATATATATATATATTTGGCATAATAAATTATAATATATATTCCTTTTGTAAATACACTTTTATGCATTTGATCAGATATATTCGTATAAAAAGTCTAAAACTTATATAGACTCTAGTTAAATTCAATACTATATTAGTATACTTGTACTATAATATAAATAGATTAATAGTTTAGTATATGTAAACTTCATATTATTATTAATATAGATAATCCGTAAAACCAAAAAAATCGGATTGGACCGGACTGAAACCAGAAAATTGGACGTTCCGATTTCAGTAGTGAATTGGCCCGGTATCGGTACTTAAATTCTCAAAACCGGTGTATACTAGTTCTGTTCTAAAAAATGTACAAAACCAGACATAACGGGACCAATTACACCCATACTCCTCATGTCCTCCTCTCACTCCCAAGTGGTCCAACATCCCAAATTCTTGTTCTAGTATATACTCACTATCGGCATCATTTTGTTGTGCAATACATGTTCTCTCCATTCCAAAATATTTATAAGTGTCTCTTCATATGTGAGATCCTCTTGGACTTTGAGCGGCGCATACTCCAATACATGTGAAGGATCAGAGATGTACTTTCGTAGCATAGACATGTGGAATACATCTTGTATTGGAGACATTTGTTGTGGCCATAGTTCCAACTCTTTCCTGTTTCTCGAATGATTCAATATATCTCAAGCTCAACTTGTATTTCTTTCCAAATCTCATTACCCATTTCATTGGGGTTATTCAAAAGAATACTTTGTCTCTTGATTTGAAATGTAGCTCCCCGCATCTATGGTCTAAATATCTTTTTTTTCTTTCCTACATTGCTGACAATCTCTTTCGGATGACCGCTATCATATCGTAGTTGTAATCCCACAACATCTAAAATTTTCGTGTCTCTTCTGTTGTTGTCATAAAAGTTTGTATTTATCAATATTTTATGGCATAAATATATAAAAAGATAAAAACAATAGCGCGATATATGTAATAATTTAAATTTCAATTTATTCATTGATATAGATATATAGGTAAAAATTTATGTAGGAAGCCGATCGAGTACTCTAGTTCGTCTAAACTTGTGTAAAAAGTTATGAGTGGTTTAATTGTTACTAGGGCTGTACAAAAAACCAAAAAACCGACCTAGACCGACTCAGACCGGCCACCGGAGCTCAGAACCGGCTGAAACCAGTGAAGAACCGGTCGGCGTGCGGTAGCAAATAGAGAAAATCGATATCGGCTGGTTCGGCATCGGTTCGAACCAAATTAAAACCGCTGATTCAATTCTCGCGTTCTTACCAGCTCTCATCCTCTCTCTCTCTCTCTCTCTCTCCTCTGCAACAGTCTCTCTCTCTACTCTCTCAGAGGAAGCTCGATTCAGGAATCGACCGTGAACCGACAGAGAAATGAAGCAACGGTTTCGGCCAATGTTTCTCCTCCCTGTCGATCGATTTCGGCTGATTTTCTCCCCCGCGAATTACCATTAGGTCGGTGTCAGTTTTGCCCAAAAACCGAACCGAATGGGTCA
>NW_023352466.1:0-239 GCF_001411555.2 Juglans regia
TTTGTGGCAGAGGAATACCATGGTAACACCAATCCAGTAAAAAAAAATTAAGGAGTGGTTTAGATTTAAAAATGAGTTGAAATGGATCGAGATAGTTTGTGAATAGTATAATAAAAATTGAATTATTTATTATATTTTGTGTAGAAATTTAAAAAAGTTGAATTGTTTATTATATTTTATGTGGAAATTTGAAAAAGTTATAATGACGAAATGAAATGAATTGAGGTGGGTTGAGATAG
>NW_023352467.1:0-477 GCF_001411555.2 Juglans regia
GTAACTTATTAATACATAAAAAAATCCAGACTGTAAGTCAAACTACGCATCTGCTCTAGGATTTCTCCACACATAAATTTTTTTGTAGTGGACTTTGTCTTAACTTCTCAACAAACTCTATTCTAACAAAAAAAGTACTCTATAAAACATAAGTTTAAAGGTTCCCTCTATCCTCTCAGAGAGAAAAAGTATGAGACACAAAAAAGCAATAGTATTAATCACAATTATATTATTACTGCTTAGTCTTTGAAATTAATATTATAAATAATAATTAAAAATCTGTAACCTAATTGACTCTAAACTTTTAAAACCAAAATTTGGAATTCAAAATTTCTATCTATATATATATATATATATATATATATATATATATATAGAGATATTTGCAAGCACTAGTACTTGATATTATTGTGGAGACGAGACATTAGCCAATACCAGAGTACTGATAGGTGGAGATTACCCTAGCTAGCTATCTAG
>NW_023352468.1:0-1036 GCF_001411555.2 Juglans regia
CTTTATGATATTTCATTTTTCTTGTATACTTTATGATCCAGCTAGCTAGCTAACTAGAGTAATGCATGATCAGGTACCATCGAGTACGTCCATAGATAAGAGGTCGTATGACTTCCATGAGTGGCCCTTACCTTAATTTTCAAGGAGACGATAAATGTTATATTTGAATAGTAAGATGATTTGACATTATCAAAAAATTACTTAGTTATTTTTTTATAAAAATAACTATTTTAAAATGAGTATATTTTCTTAATAAATAGTTATTTTTATTGCAAACAATCTATCATAAATTAACATTTTTTTTGAAGTGTGAAATGTTTTATAATTAATAATAAAATTATTAATTAAAATTAAATGAGATATATAAAATCATTTAGATGAGATGTACTGTATCTAAACAAGCCATTATTGGGAAAGTTTGGTTCTTGTGCTTACACGTTGGAACTTCAAAAAAGTTCAAAACTGTTACTAGAAGTACAAAACTGTTATTATCTGTTATCTACTTTTATGGGAAAGTCTGGTCCTTGTGCTTTCACCGTTTCACGTCCAAAAAGTGATAAAGTCTACATATTCTTGCGTTCACTCTTTTGTTACTGATTAAACTGTTATGGACACTAGCTTACAGGCCAAGTGTCATTTAAGCCATGTCAGTAATGGTATATATGCATTCTACACGTGTTTTTGTCAGAAAAATGTAAAAAAAAAAAAATAATCTATATTACTACTTGTTAAAAATTAATGATAAAAATAATTTTGGTTAAAAATTAAAATAAAAATTGTAGTGATCAGAGGGTCTGCCCTTCCCCTGCTCTACCTCCTAAATAAGGGTGGAGATCATCATAAAATCCCCGGCACTTTAGGCCTAGTTTATTTTTAGAGATGAAACATAAAATTTTAAATTTTTTTTTTAAATTTTGTACAGTCAGACACTCTTTAAAAATAAATATTAATTTTTTTATCTCACTCATCTTATCTCATCTTATCTTTTATTATTTTATCACTATCCGTCAATTGTTCATCTATCAGCGCAATACCG
>NW_023352469.1:0-258 GCF_001411555.2 Juglans regia
GTTCTGATGATGTTCCGTTCTGTTTCTGTTAAGGCTCATCCACGGGTATAATGGTGGTTTATAACCCTACCACGGGGGTGAAACAAGGAATACGGCCCAGCCACGGATATAATGGTGGTTTATAACCCTACCACGGGGGTGAAACATGGTATACGGCCCAGCCACGGGTATAATGGTACTTTATAACCCTACCACGTGGGTGAAACATGGAATACGGCCCATCCACGGGTATAATGGTGGTTTATAACCATACCATTG
>NW_023352470.1:0-484 GCF_001411555.2 Juglans regia
CAAGACAGAGAAGGAGAGAGAGGAAGGAGATAACGTGAGGGAAAAAAAGAGAGAAGGATGAGAGAGAAGAGGCTTGATTTCAGATGATTGATAGTGGCGGTGGCAATGGCGTGGAGGAGAGGTGGTTGTCACCGGTGCTTGCTGCTCTATTTTGGATTCCTAAAACAAAGGCTCTCTAGGCTTGGACGTTGCTATGGCGTCTTGAGGTTCACGGTGCAGGATGGCTTAGCTAGGGTGGTTCCTACGGCAGCGTGGTTCTCAGCATTCTCGTGGGTGAAGGTTTCAACGTGGTAGTGTGTGGAGCCATGAGGGAACCGTAACAATCAAGCAAGGAAATTCTTATTTTAATAATATTCCAATGTTTCTATTGTTTCGTCAAACTCAAACCAGTTGCTGAGGGCTGGCTGGAACTACTATTTATGGGTAGGTATTATTACATAGTGGGCTGGCTGTACCATTATATTTGATACATACAAAATAGACG
>NW_023352471.1:0-703 GCF_001411555.2 Juglans regia
TAATTTTTTTCTCGAAACAGCGCGCAACTGCAATTCTCACTTGGGAAATGTCACTCGAGAGTGGTTATCGAGAATTCTCATTAATTTTTTTTATTATTTTATAAATGTGTAAGTGTCGTACAGTTATTTTGAAAAAAATAAATAAATATAAGACTGATATAAAAAGAAATCAATTTTTTAATAATAGATTCCACTCTTTTTTAAAGTAACTGTACAATATTTACGTATTTCACGACTGTATGTAGCATTACTCTAGAAATGATACTTGCAGTCATGAGTATGCAAGTATCGTACAGTCGCTTTAAAAAAAGTAAATAAATATAAGATCCACATGAAAAGAAATTAATTTTTTAATAATGGATCTCACTCTTTTTTAAAGCGATTGTACGACGTTTATATATTTTACAATTGTATATAATATTATTCTTTTTAATAATGTTTTGAATTTGTTTTAATATTTAAAAAAATTATTTGGCTTTTTGGTTCATCCCGGTGGGTTTTGCTAGATACAAGCGAGTCCGTGCATCATATTGTGTATCGATAATTTTTTTCATTTAAAAAAAATAAAAATTTAAAATTTAAAAAAAGAAGAAAATCTCATATATCATAAAAATTATTTTTATTTTTAATTCACATCGTTTCGTTAAATATATATATTATATATCAATATTAATACACGAATTGATACACAAACTTAGTTACA
>NW_023352472.1:0-299 GCF_001411555.2 Juglans regia
ATCCCAATCCAAACGGAGATCTGATCCAAACCCATCGCTACACGATGGGCAGGGCGAGATTTTCCCAAAAATCCACTCACGAGTGGTCCTTCTTGTCAATTTATCTCGCAAGGCGGAAAAAACAAAAACGAGGGGTGCAACACGAGGAATTCCCTGGAGGTCACCCATCCTAGTACTACTCTCGCCCAAGCACGCTAAACTGCGGAGTTCTGATGGGATCCGGTGCATTAGTGCTGGTATGATCGCACCCATCAAACTAATTACTTAAAATTCAAATAATCCTTGAGCGACATACTAGC
>NW_023352473.1:0-202 GCF_001411555.2 Juglans regia
TAGCGAGACTGCGAGAGAGACAGAACTCGGGGGGGGGGGGGTTCGTTTAGACCCGGGTACCGGGTTTAAAACCCGGTACCCGGATTTTTAACCGTATCCGGGCCGGATAGATCCGGGTTTTTTAACCAGGATTTCGGCCCGGATTTAATCCGGGTCGAAACCCGGAAAACCGGGATCCGGTTCCGGTTTTCGGACCGGGCCT
>NW_023352474.1:0-203 GCF_001411555.2 Juglans regia
CCTCTTGGCAACCCTTTGGACCCAACCCCGGCTCCGATCCGTTACCGGTGAAGCCCCACCAAGTCCATCTCCGATTTCGGCATTTTTGGCCTAAAACCACCCTTGCGCCGCCACCCACGGCAAACCACCACCACCATTGGCTTCACCGACCTCTCTAGGCCCTACCCTATCATTTTGGGGTCTTCGTTTGTCTCCGTTGAAAA
>NW_023352475.1:0-671 GCF_001411555.2 Juglans regia
AGTCATCTGTGTGTTCTATACAGACAACATGATAAAGATACGAAGAGATCGAGAAGGATTAATTTGGGGGTTATCGGTAGTTAGAATGTCATGATCTTAGATACCTAGTAGCTAGGGTGCCACACCTCATGACTCTGATAATACATATTATACTTGAGTACACTTAGAGAAGATGATTAATGTTATAGATTTGGCCTATAGAACAAGAAAAACACTACTATGTTCACTCATTTTGACACCTCTATTTAACTGCTAGTCAATTTAATTTAATTTTTTTTATTTAATGATTAAGAAAGTGATTTTAAATATATTGATATATTTTTTTTATTCATAAAACAAAGATACTAGAGATAAAGGGATTTTGGTCAATTTGTTTTATTAATTATTTCCTTGCATTAATTAAGAACAAAACATATACAAGTAGAATATTACAATTATTATAATAAAAATGATTTTTATAGTTTTAGAGTGTGCAAGTCTCGCATACTACAAGAAAATTGCTTATTTGTGATCAGTTAATTCTAGCGAAATGACTATTTACAACTAAAATTAGTTGTAAATAGTCTTTTGGTTACAATAAATTGATCACAAAAATATATTTTTCTTGTAGGTACGTATTCCAATTGAAAAAAAATGAAAGTTCGTCTATTTTTTTTTATATACTTCATAAT
>NW_023352476.1:0-304 GCF_001411555.2 Juglans regia
TAATTTACTTATATCAGTTACTATTTACTCTCACATCTCACACTTATATTTTTTTATAATTAGATATGAGTATGTTTTTTATAGAATATATGAATATTTTTTATAAGATATAAAGTATAGAGTATAAGGTGGTGAATAATAGAATTTCTTATAAAAAGAAAGTAGATGCTAGTAGTGATCACCTTCATTGAACCCTTATGCAAACCTGCTGACCATTGTCCAAAGCCACTGACACTGCTGAACAGCTCTTTCTACATTTGGAGTCAACTTTTCCCTCTTTCTTCCGTTTAAGACAACAGCTATA
>NW_023352477.1:0-3366 GCF_001411555.2 Juglans regia
GGTTTATAATCCTTAGCCATCATTCTATGTATTTAACAAGTTTATTAATGTCATTAATACAGTTCCACCCATTAAAAAATGAGGTCGAGGGCCTACGAAGAGTACAACATTTGAAATGTTGAGAAAGTTTGGTAAGATCCCTTTAAATATAAATAATGGGCATAAGGGTCCTTCATGCGAAAATGCCATTATATTCAGTAGTCGAGTGAGCTGGATTATAAGAGTACATGCTGAAATGCAGCATGCTAGTTGGAGTGTGGTAGACGACAAGGAGAAGCACGAGCTCATCAATCGTGTTAGAGTATGGGTTTAATATATCAACCTAGTAATTATTATTTATGATTATGCATGTATTTTTTTAGTGGACACGTGTATGTGAAATTGTACAATGCTTTGCAGGGTGATTTTGTCTTGAATTAGTCAAAAGATAGTCAACATGTTGAACTATGAAGAAAATATTTTATACATCGCGATGATCATGAAGTAAATCTTCCAAGTGACAATGGTAATATCATGATAAGTGATTTATAAACTTAATTCATGCATAGGCTTAGATAGTTAGAAAGACTTTCTATGATGTTAGGACGTTGCTGTTTATTTGTGGGACTTAAAGTTTTAATGACTCTAAGGTGAGATTTGGATAATAATATGAGACGAAATAATTTTAGATGAAAATTGAAAGTAGAATAAAATGTTATTAAAATATTTTTTTAATATTATTATTATTTTAGGATTTAAAAATGTTGAATTCTTTATTTTATTTTATGTAAAAATTTATAAAATTATAATGATGAGATGAAATGGATTAAGATGATTTTAATATCCAAACTAAGCCTAAATAATCATGATTTGATAAATTTCGCGCATGTATAAGGTTCACAACCTATCACTAAGGTGAATTAGCCTTAATTTATCATGTCTTATGGGATCATGATCGCTCCCTAGTAGTAGTTCTTGTAAACAATTGTTGATATATAATTGTAATCTCACTCGATCATTCTAAATGAAAGGTCAAATCAACATAAATGGGTATTGATTGATCAAACTACAGTACTATATCGATTTGAAACCCTATATATTGAATGTCTCTTAGATATCGGTCAACTGTCGCCATCATATATATATATATATATATATATTTATATATATTGTTGTTTCTCTATAAATAGAACATAGTCCACGAAAATCATACACTTCTTTGGCATCATAGACATTTTTGTCTTGGTTCTTTAAGAGAGGAGAAAAGGTAGAAGCTCATGGTTGAGTTGTCTCTATCAAAATAGAGAAACATTTCTAGATCTATATTAGGAGATTTTGGTGAAACATGCCCTATACTTTGTGGTGCCTATGTTCAGGGAATCAGGACGCTATGCATTTTTTTTTTTCTTGAGAAATATCCCTTGTCATATGGCTTAATTTGCATCATCATTAAATTTTTTAGATTATTTAGAATTTAAAAATATTATTTTTATCATAAAATACGTTATAAATTAATTTTAAAAATTGTATTTAAAAAACTTGGCACGAGTAGCCTGCACCACGAGGCAGCCACATGTTTTTTGGTTGATGTTGATTAAGAAAATAATTAACAATATTATAACTTTTAAAGAGTTCTAGAAGTAACTAGAAGCAGTCACGTAGTGAGTGTAAAATGTGTACTGTTACAGTGACTTTTCTCTAACATTACTTTTTGACAAAAGATAAGATGCTAAACATTGCATGGGAAATTGTTTCTTTTTTGTATTAGAGTCGTGTATGTAATATGATATATCGACAAAGAAAAATAAGAGTCACAAGTCAAACGACACCGCGTGGATATTAAAAATACTTTGGAGGCCTTTTGAATATTCCCATTTCTCCCACAACAGTACTTATAAATTCTAGCTACCAAAATAATGGGTCCTTTTCGTATTATAATTTTGTTTTTCCAAAACAATTGAAGAGTTTTTTTTAGTATTATTATTTAAAAAATCAAAGATCATTTAAGTTAATGGACAAACCATTTTACCAGAAATTTATATTAACTCAAATGAATTTTAAAAGTATAAGACGAAGTCAGGCCAAGGAAATATATAATAC
This sequence comes from Juglans regia, assembly GCF_001411555.2. Taxonomy (NCBI): domain Eukaryota; kingdom Viridiplantae; phylum Streptophyta; class Magnoliopsida; order Fagales; family Juglandaceae; genus Juglans; species Juglans regia. The sequence continues at coordinate 2,080 of NW_023352477.1, forward strand.
GGAGTAATCATAACTTACCTTTGAAATCTTTTTACTCGTGGATCGAGCAAATTTAATGATAATTATTGGTAGTTAGTGAGTTTCTATGACTTCTCATTCCATCTTTATGGTTGGAACATGTATATATAACCCTTCCCCACTATATTATAGGTGTAATCGGTTCCAACTTTGAACATATTTTAAAATCAAATCGATATAAATTGTTTTTTAAAATCTAAGAACCGATATCTACCGATTCATTATCAAATCGAAACTGAAATTTTTAATTATTTTTATTTCGGTTTGGTTTAGTTTGATTACAGGTGTGATTCGATTCTTGAATTGTCCAACTTCAATCTCTACTCATAGACGAAAAACTATCAATTTTGAAAACTAACAAAATCATCTTGTTCTTATTGTGAGATTAAGACAAAGAGGGCTTGTATCAAGGGATCACTTCCACCAAAAAATATTTGTACCAAAAAATAGAACAAAAATAAAATCAAAGCCATAGAAAGTAAATCTAAGATTTTGAAAAAATACTGAGAGGAAAGGGACGCCTAGAGGAGAATGAACTAAAAGCAAGAGGCAACGGTGGCCTACGACGAGGGGCAAAGGAAGTTGGAGAAGGGTTTGCGAGTCTTTGAGGCCGCACGAGTCTGAGTGAGTTACTTGAGAGTGAGATTGAGAATGTATGAGTGAGTGAGGTCATGCGCGGGGCAGGTTAGGAACCCTAACTTTCAACTATTCTAAACAGGGCCATTTTTTCCTATAAAACAAATTCTAAATCTTATGGTTTTTTTCCCCCCTAAATCCTACTTTGGGCATTTTTTTACCTACACCCTAAACCAAACCTTTTTTTTAAACCCTAAATTTAATTTTAATTTTTTTTTTTAGCCATAAGTTATTTTACGTATGGTTTTATAATTTTTTTCAACACTAAATTTAATTGTAAGTATTGATTAGTCTAATTTATTTCAAGAGTATAGTGTCTAATTACACATTATTATATTAGTTTCTAACTTATTTGTATATTTGATTATGTATGATAGTAATACTATGATGTTTACATATACTAAATTATTAATCTATTTATATTATAATAATTAACACATACTATTATGGTATTGAATTTAACTCTAATCTAAGTTCTAGACTCAATATATGAGTATATATGATCAAATGTGTAAAAATATATTTATAAAAAATATATATATTATAATTTCTTATACCAAAAATGCATTTATCCATGAAATATATATATATATATATATATATATATATACACACACACACACACACACATAC
>NW_023352478.1:0-211 GCF_001411555.2 Juglans regia
GCAGAAATCGACAGAGAGCTCCTTCAAGAAGAACTGCAAGGAAAAACAAACGGAACCCACAACGAACAGAAAAAAAAAAAAAAAAAAAAAAAAAAAAAAAAAAAAAAAAAAAAAAAAAAAAAAAAAAAAAAAAAAAAAAAAAAAAAAAAAAAAAAAAAAAAAAAACAAAAGAAGCGAATAAAAATTTCAAAATAGATCTTCAAATCAAGAA
>NW_023352479.1:0-491 GCF_001411555.2 Juglans regia
AAAAAAAAAAAAAAAAAAAAAAAAAAAAAAAAAAAAAAAAAAAAAAAAAAAAAAAAAAAAAAAAAAAAAAAAAAAAAAAAAAAAAAAAAAAAAAAAAAGCAAAAAAATTTCCAACTTGGCTTTCGGATTCACACCGTCTTGACGAGACAAAGAACAATAGAATGCAAGGAAAAAATATAACAAACAAAAGAAGCGAATAAAAATTTCAAAATAGATCTTCAAATCAAGAAGCAACAAAAATTAAAAAATTTTCTCAAAAACGTTTCTTTCTCTCCCCTCTGTTACTCACCACATTTCTCTACCTAACATGATTCGCATAATCATGCAAATACAAATTAAAAAAAAAAATCTGATCTATAATAACATGCAAATAAAAAACAAAAAACTCAAAATCAGATCTTGGATCATCTTCAAGAACATGCAAAAAAAAAAAAAAAGATTAGATACCACGAAAATAACAGGAAAATACCCAAAGTTTCTGGAAAATGCCT
>NW_023352480.1:0-537 GCF_001411555.2 Juglans regia
ACGATCTGATGCTCTCCCGCGTCCAACGACCACCGCGCGCCCTACCGCAGGTTTTCCAAGGCGCTGATCCTTCAGATGGACAAAGTATTTCGCCGAACGGAGTTGCGCGTGATCTTCACGCTCGATCAAAAGTGGGCACATGAAATCCACGCGCGATGGCTAAGGGTTCTTTTATGCTGCCAGGTGCAACTTTTCTGGGTCCAGGGCCACCGGTTACTTTAGACCTGATTGACCGCCATACCCCTAGGGTGGCGCATGGCTCTCAAGTGCCATCACAGTCACTTTATTTGTAATTTTTTTCTCCAAGATTGAAAATGCGGATCTATATCTTTCAAAGATGTAATTCGTTTTTCCATGTATCTTTAATTTCTATTACGTTTTTTCTTTTAGAAAGAAAACACATAGTATCTTGGACTTCTGTCCATAGAGTGTCTCTTGGACTTATGTCCATAAAGTGTCTCTGTGTCCTCTACTCCTTCTTAAATTCGAATATGTGATTTGTTAACTCTGTCTTGGACAGAATTGTGCTTGTCTCTC
>NW_023352481.1:0-1744 GCF_001411555.2 Juglans regia
CAAATGCTTGACCTTTGAGTTTGATGGCGACTAGTTTCACTTTGACACGATTTGGGACTTTCTTATAATAAAAAAATCCGCTCCACTTCATTCAACCAATCAATGAACCCTTCAACCTATAACGTACCAGAAAACTCGGGCAGATCCGCTATGAAATCGAGGTTCCCGTAACGCTCCTCCCTACCATGGTGCTCCCAAATAGAGCACGACTGTGATACATGTTTTTGAAACTAGCATCGAAATCGTGACCTTCCATCTCATAATCGTCGATATCCTGCGCCATTATACGCCAGGTTAACTCTTCAAGTTACATCTGCAAATCCTCAATCATCACATCTTGAATGCTACGATCACGGTGCGAGACTTCCTCGTTCAAAACCTTCCCATGAAGACCATGCCAGCCATGGAAACTGATGAGATATCACCCTAGGAAAGATGTTGAAGCTCTGATGCCAACTGATGCTAGACAGAATAGAGATTATTTTGCATGCTAGTTTGAACAGATAATTCACAAGAAATGAAGACAAGAGAATCAGCTAAAATACAGTGAAAATGACTCTAGTGTTCAATTCATAATTATCAAAATCCAAGAATAATGAAATCAACCCACAAGTCGGGCAATAATAGTTGAAAATCGATCATATTAAAATTTTACCAAAATAGAAAAATCATAATAATCACACCAAAAATAAATACGTAATAAAAGAGGTAAACTACCAAAAAATTGGCCCAAATCGGGTTCATAATCACTTCCTAAATGATAAATGAAATATTACCATAAAGGGTAAAAAAATAACTAAAAATAGGGATTCAGAGGGAAAAACAGAAGATTTTGGCCTAAAAAAATATACATACCAAGGTAGCTAGGTGACCATGACGTGTGCGCCAAAAAGAGCTTTCAGAATTGGGGTCATATGCACGATTCTGATACCCATAGCCAAAATTTTGGCCAAAATACCGAAACGTGCCCAAAACTGTCCCAATCAAGAAAAGATCTTGATTTCCTACCTCATTTACGCTGATCTGCCATCTCAAGATATTTCAGCACCATCAATGTGTAATTTGACAACTCAGCATTAACTGACTCGGATCCTCCTACATCAATACTTGCATAGGTCTGTGAAGACCGAATGCCAGCTGCTGCAATAATAATGTCTCTTACCTACTACTTTATGTTGTTGTTGAAGAAGATTGAAGTTTTGTCTTTATTGAACTTATGAACAGAGGTTTTGTCATAAGCTTCCGATGGATGCATTAGCATCTTCCACTCTAGAGGGTTTTTCTTGCAAAATAAAAGACTATCATTTGCAAAAAAACAGATGAATAATGTGTAAAAGGCCTAGAGCTATTGGAATTCCTGTTAAGCATGGAACTAAGTGCTTCTAAGCATAGAATAAAGAGGTAGCGTGATAAAGCGTCACCCTGTTTGATCTCTCTCGAAGGTTTGAATGCTTGGTGGGGTGTACCATTGATGAGGAGGGAGTAGGAAACAATGCTTACACATCTCATTATCAAATCAATCCATTTATCAGCAAATCCCAGTTTAAGTATTACTACAGTCAAAAAATTTCATTCCACCCAATCATATACTTTGCTCGTGTCTAACTTTAGAGCCATAAAACCATATTTGTGCCCTCTCATCCAGTTGTGCATGGTATGCATTTTTTCATAGGCAGCAATGATGTTGTTTGGGATCAACCTTCCTGGGATAAAAGCACTATGAGTTGGAGAGATAATAGTAGGT
>NW_023352482.1:0-208 GCF_001411555.2 Juglans regia
CAGAACAAGAATAAGAACAAGAGAATCCAACAGAAATCCATTAACAAAAACGTGATTTCAGATATAGTGAAGTATATAAATCGAGATCTATAGAAATCCAGCCATAAAGAGCAAAGGAAAGTTTTACCGCAACCTAGGCTACAGATTTAGCCTAAGTTTACCATCATCAACATCAAATCTCAACAAAATGAAAAACCCTAAAAACTTT
>NW_023352483.1:0-282 GCF_001411555.2 Juglans regia
ATCAAACAGAGCAGAGACCATGTTTCACCCCCGTGGTAGGGTTGTGCTAACCCCGGTGGCCAAACCAGGCAAAGACAGAGGTGAAATCTTTCCTTTATTCTTCTCGGAGCCCCGAGTGTGCACACAGGAAAGACCACAATAAAACCACTTTGTTTACAAAGTGGGTGCACTCAGAGACAGAGAAGTTGGTACCAACCCAAACAGAGCAGAGCATAACAGAGCAGAGCAGAGCAAAGCAGAGACAGAGTCAGATACGAAACCAGTACACCATGCCAAAGGTTT
>NW_023352484.1:0-713 GCF_001411555.2 Juglans regia
GTAGCTCCAAAACAAAATAATTCATGACCATAATATTGAAGCGACTCTGAGGAAGGCTAAGTACCCAACTGGAAAAATCTTATCTAGCCTATATGCATGCATGGGAAAAAGCTGCAAGTCTCTCTTCCACTTAAGAGCATTCTCATTGGATTAGTCAAAATTAAAAGATATTTTTGATGAATGTAAGATAAATTTGACTTTTGGTTATTCCATTCACATAAATCTCTACATTGGAATAGCTATTTTTTCATTATATAACAACAAGATAATATAAGATGAATGTAGTTTTGGTTATTCACATCAAAACTCCACATTAGATTATACATTTATTCATTATATAGTAATAAAAAACTAATAATTTAAAAAATATTTAATTTTTTTAATTATTAATTATTTTTAATTTTATCATATTTTACTATTCTACCTATTATATATTAATTAATAATCATATTCTTATTAAATTAATATATCACTAACTCAAATTAATATACCAATTGTGATAAAATATGTTATAGAAAGAAAGTGAGAGAAAAATAATTAATAAAATATATATTTGATGTATATACAGTAACCTTCAAATTTAAAAAAAAATTTTGAAAGTCACTGTAATTAAATTTAGCTAATACATTATGAGCATATATTGCTCTCTAATAGCTAAATACTCAATAAATTTAACTTTTAACTAATCCAATGAGAATGCTCTTACTGATCAT
>NW_023352485.1:0-212 GCF_001411555.2 Juglans regia
GCCAAACTTTCTTCTATTCAACAACTATATGTACTTTATTTGAAATCCAACTATCTTCCCTCACCAAACTTTCCTCCATTCAACAATGGTATCATCAACTAAAATCAGCACAACTATATTCGTTTGCATGGAAATCTTGTTGTAACTAATAGTCTTGGAGCATTCCTATAAATAGACCAACCCCTAGTACTTCCCACTCATCACAAACAAAT
>NW_023352486.1:0-557 GCF_001411555.2 Juglans regia
ATCTCATAGGTTGGACGTCTCCCAGGTGGTTTCCTCCTTGTATTCATCATCGACACATGTTGTTGCCATTTTGGTTGGTGTCTTAATAGACACCAACAATGTTCCATGGTGAACTTTGCCTTCTCATTCTCCTTATACAATATTTTAGCCTTCTCAAGCTTAAATGAGCCAAGAGATTATGTTAGAAAAAAATAATATCCAGCACTAAAAAATCATAATGGAGAAAGCATAATTTATTACCTTATCCTGCTCTGTGGCACCACTAGGATGTAGTGACTCTATTTGGGCAACAGCAGCACAAAATTTATTTGTGCATTTTTGGATACATTGCCATCGATTGGTCAATGAGCCATCAGAACGAAATTGGCTGTTTGGTTTTTTATATTGATTATAATATTGACCTATTCTCTCCCACATTTGAGTATGTTTTTGATCAGTCCCGCGTATAGCATCAATAGTAATGTTTAGCCAAGCTGAAACTAGGAGGGTATCCTCCTCCACAGTGAAAGATACACCTCAAAGAGTTTTTTTAGAGGGTGCCATTCTTTCACCTGAGC
>NW_023352487.1:0-453 GCF_001411555.2 Juglans regia
ATCTCGGGCTCTCTCTCTCTCCTCGACTCTCTCTCTCATCGTTTCTCTCTCTCATCTCGACATTCTCTCTCTCATCTCGGGCTCTCTCTCTCCTCGACTCTCTCTCATCGTTTCTCTCTCTCATCTCGACACTCTCTCACATCTCGAGCTTTCTCTCTCATCTCGGGCTCTCTCTCTCCTTGACTCTCTCTCTCATCTCCGCTCTCTCTCTCATTTCAGTCTCTCTCATCGTCACTTTCTCTCTCTCTCTCACATCTTTGCTCTCTCTCTCTCTCTCGTCTCGCTCTCTCTCTCATCTCTCGTCTCGCTCTCTCTCTCATCTCTCGCTCGTTCTCTCTCTCATCTCCGCTCTCTCTCTCATCTCCGCTCTCGCTCTCGCTCTCTCTCTCATCTCCGCTCTCTCTCTCGTCTCTCATCGCTGCTCTCGCTCTCTCTCTCGTTCTCTCTCTCTCA
>NW_023352488.1:0-267 GCF_001411555.2 Juglans regia
GTGCCAATCATAAAAGAAAATATATATATTTCTTTTTATCAGTTACTATTCACTATCCTACACTCCACACATTATAAAAAATACTTTCATTAAAAAATCAGAAATGAAAAACATCAGCCTACATCCTCAACACACCGTGTTGAGTTGAAGAAAAAAAAAAAATTCTGAAGGGTGTGATGCGGCTTCCGGCTGATGCCCAGCATTACCCTTAAAAAATACTCTTATACTTTATAAAAAAGGTTATAGGTGTAGAAATTGTGAATAAAT
>NW_023352489.1:0-264 GCF_001411555.2 Juglans regia
AAACTTAATAAATACCGGTGCTTGTGCAAATAGGAAAAGTCTATATGCAACCGCCTTGGGTAACCGCGGGGAACCCTTGCCCTCGTGGCAAATAAAACAACTCGTTTTAAACAAAATGTACCGTTTTCTTTCACTCATTTTCTTTGTTTCGAAACTCACTCCTTCAACTCTCTTCATCTTCCTTCATCTTTCTCTTCATCTTCCTTCATCTTTTCTGCCTCTCCCCTTTGTCTTCAACAATTTCACTTCGCCAGCAATCCTTCA
>NW_023352490.1:0-1573 GCF_001411555.2 Juglans regia
AATTTGTACAAGCTCTAAATAGAAAAGTCTCATACAAGTCATTGTAAAAAAATAGACCCCACCTTAAAAAAGTGTAAAAAAACTACTCTTTATTAGTGGGACCTATTTTTTTTATAAAAAGCTTGTATGAAACTTGTCTATTTGAAATTTGTATCTAGCATTACTCGATCATGAAAACGATAATATTTTGTACTGCGTGCATAGTCATATGCAGATTTAATACAAAATATAATTAGTTCTCATGATCAACTAAATGAAGTAAATAACTTTATATTTTTTCTTTCATTTTTCCTATTTTTCAGTCACTAATACTCATGAATGTTACATGTCTAGTACTTACCTATTAAGAAAAATAAAGGGGCGAATAGGAAATTATTTTTGTACATGAATTTTTGTTTAATGTCCATAAAGTCATTTTCCGCTTTTCCTCAAGTTAAACAATCTAGCAATAAGGAAAAATGGAAATTATTAATTAAACCAATATCTCCATGTAACTCTACTGTTACCTCGGTTTAGGCCTGCAACCCGATCCACTGAAACCAGTTTTGGGGCCGACCCGACCCGACCCGCAAACATTTAGAATAGAGACTAAACCGATCCGACCCACATGTTTGCGGGTCGGGTCAGAAATTCAGAACCGACATTTCACCTCTTTCCTTTTTCCCTTCTTCATTCTCTAACCACCGACACCCCACCACCAGTAACTTGTCTGTGATGAAGCGAAGAAAAAGCCAGACCAACAATATCTACAGCGTCAAATGTTGGTCAATGATGAAGCAAAGAAGAAACAAAATCTGCAGCGTAAAAAATCGTTTTTCTATGATGAATCGAAGAAGCTAGAGCAAAAACATCTTCAGCGTCAAGAAATGCCAGTGGACAGAGTGGAATCACGAGATGCACTTTGATCTTAAAGAAATCTCAGTTCTTGATGATGACTGCAAGCAGAATCTTTTTCTGGAGTTCGATCTTCGTTGTGAAGGTATTTTTCTGGGAAAGAAAACCATCGGCGAAGTGCAGGTTCCAATATTAATTTGATGATCCAAAAAAAATCCATAAAAAAAAGATCCCAAAGGAAAAGTTCAAATATTCAAGCCCATCAAATTACCATTAAAAACTAAAAAGATGATGGCTTCAAGGATGATTGGAACCGAAAAACCCCCGTAACCGAAAACATCACTTCATTTTTTCTAAACTTTCTCAGTAGCCAAACAAAAGGGCAATTTTCTAACTTTTCATAATTCAAGCAAATATATGCATGATTACTAAAAAAGAAACTAAATGATCAAATGCGAAATCACATAAAGAGGAATACATACTAAAAACTTCATTTTCCTTTCCATACACTCTACTTTCTCACCAACCAAACAAAACCAAAGTTCTCACTCACCGGAAACAAAGTCTTCCAGAACTCAAAATGGGTCTTGGGTGTCTCGGCTATCCTAGTGGCCCATGAGATAGCATCATGAGATAACCACAAGCAAGCAAATTCGGTAAAGTCCAAGGAATCAAGGATACCTACAGGTGGCTTAGAGCAAAGACGTGGAACAAGAGCAGTGTTTGCAGCAAAACCTGG
>NW_023352491.1:0-924 GCF_001411555.2 Juglans regia
GGGTTCCATATTTATTCACTTTTTTCAAAACGACTGTACGACCTTTGCATACTCACGACTGCAAGTATAATTTTTCATTTTTAAAAGATTATCGCTTCATAAACATAATATTTCAATATTTCATTTTTCTATCACTACGTGTTTGTGCTTCTGTACATTTGCAGATATTCTTAAAGTTGGCGTGGGAAAATGAGGCCGTGTCTGTTGTCTCTCACTGCCACTGCCACTTCCATTCCCCTCCTACTCTTGCCGTTTTCATGTACCTCTCTTGATTCTTATTGAATTCCCAGAATTGTGTTCTTTCGAAATATTACATTACAATAGGATTCTCTTCGTTATCTATGAACATTTTTATTCCGTTTTACATTCAACATATTCACGTGTTTGGCGCAGTTTCGTATTAAGTAGCCATTTCAACGAAGCAATATGGTCGAATTTCCTTCTACTCTGCCCCATGATTTTCTGTCCAGTGCCGAATCAGATTGCTCATTGTCTGGCAAAACATGCATGGTCTATCCTCGATTTGGAAATATGGATGGGGTATTTTCCTCATTTTCTATCTCAAAACATTTGGTTAGATCGTTCAAATTTGTAAGCTCATTATTTTGATGGCTTGAATGAAGATCTTATTATAAAAAAAAAAAAAGGAAAAAAAAAAAAAAGATAACAACCTCGGAATTCTCAACTTTCAATAAATTAAACTTTTTCACACATTTTGACAGAAAGTCTGCCATGGGAAAAGTTCTAGACAATTCTGAGATGTTTGGATTCGAAGATGAGTTGAGATGAGTTGAGATGGATTGTGAATAGTAATGAGATGAGTTGTGAATAGTAGTGAGATTTGTGAGTTAAAGTTGCTGAATAGTAATGAATAGTAGTGAGATGAGTTGAGATGAGTTGAGATGAGCTGAGATGACTTGCGAA
>NW_023352492.1:0-235 GCF_001411555.2 Juglans regia
ACGTTGCGAGGAAACACTTACAAAAGCTTCGAAATAGGCATTCAAAAGAGGTACGAAAAACTGTCCGAGAGTGTCTTTTGTGTTCTATGATGGAAAAGTGTAAAGGAGAGTTGCTTTTTCGTGGGAAGTGGACTGAAGAGCTTCTTACACAAGCTATGTAAAGTGATAGGACTGAAGGAATGGTTGAGTGTTGGCCTTTTCTTCTCATAAAAATCAGACCAAGATCTTTTCTTAA
>NW_023352493.1:0-1282 GCF_001411555.2 Juglans regia
CTCATTAACCGTTGAGTTAAAAAAATAAACAGAAATGCTTTGGGTCCCGAATTCGGGACCCAAAACATGTCCCGAATGGGACTTTTTTTTTTTTAATTTTTTTTTTTTATAGAATGATTAAAAAAATATTTTTAATAATATTATAAATTTTTAAATTTTTTAAAAAATATTTATGATGATTAAAAAAATATATGAAATAAAAAAAATAAAAAATAAAAAAAAAACTTTTACCTATTCGGGACACTTTCGGGCTACATCTCTCGGGAGATGTAGCAGTGCTCAAAAATAAAACCTCAGTCGGTGAGTTTTATCATAGTGTTTTGTAGGCAGGAGTAATGTTTTCTTTTGATTCAAAAACTCGGGCGGTCGGGACTTTTTGTAAAGAGTCTTTTTATTCGTCATCTTTATATTATATATTATATTAATATTTTTTTATTCTTATTAAATTAAAAAAAAATTTACTCATCATCTATACATTACATATTTAATAAGAAAAAAAATAAAAAAATTATATGTAGTATAAGAATGATGTGTATAATTTTTCTTTTATGAAAAGAAAAATATTAATTTAAATAGATAAATTACATCCACAAAAAAATTATATAAAAATAAATTTATAAATTAATATGATTACATATAATCCGTTAGATCTATTTTATAATAAAAATAATTTTAGAATTTGACATATCATAACAATGTGAATCTATTTTTTTATAATTTGGAAAATACAATTATTTTTATAAAATATTTATTAAGAATATAATATAAAAAATTAAATCTATCTCTTTATACAGTTTGGATAAATTTTTAGAATAAATAATAATTTCACGTCATAGAATAAATATCTTAAATTTCAAGTCTAACTTTGTACCCGTAGTGTTAAATTTATTAAGAAGTAGTACTGATTCGACCCGGCTACCCAAGGTCTTACAACTGTGCAAGTTTTATATATCAGTGATGTACACGGACTTCCGGATCACATTCAATTTCAGATTTATATCACTGTCGGTCGTAACAGTTATCTGCCACATGACCAACTAACATAAAACAGTTACATAGTACATCAACTAACATAAAAATATCCGTATTTAAATTTATAATAAATAATATGTTTATATATTCTACTACCAATTGATAAGGTTGAGTTTATAATTTTCTTCAACCTAGACAAACAGTTGACCACCTTCAATTGGATTTTACAGTGAAAAGACAACCTTCTAAAAAAAAAAAAAAGAAGAGAGAGAGAAGTTTCGTGAAGCATGTTTGAACGTACATTGCATCA
>NW_023352494.1:0-230 GCF_001411555.2 Juglans regia
CTTTTTGGTTTCTCTTCTAAGTTCAAAACAGAATTTTGTTTCTAACTTGTTTTGATCAACCTCTTGATCCATGACTTATAAAGAAGTGATCTTCAAACCAAAACATCACATGGTTCAAAAAGGCGTCCTAAAACAGATCCAAGCTTCAAACTCAAGATCACATGGGTAAACATCAACCAAAACATAAATTTAGCCAAGAACATCATCACTTTGGCCTAACCGAATATCTC
>NW_023352495.1:0-296 GCF_001411555.2 Juglans regia
CTTTCAAATAATTATAGTTTTGCCTTATGATCTTGTTACAAGACTACGGCCTCAAAATCAAATGACATTTTATGTAATTTCTATTGCTAAAAGCACTTTTTTTATATTATTTCCAAATAAATGTAAAGTGGTTGAAAGTGTCTTAGATATATGATTACCAAACAGTAAAATCTGATTTGGATAGACAGTTCAAATGAGATGATATAAGATGTTTTGAATAGTAGCAAGATTTTTTGAATTAAGATGAGATGAGATGGTTTGTAAAAAAATATATGTTTAGATAATGAGATGATATG
>NW_023352496.1:0-254 GCF_001411555.2 Juglans regia
TAAAATTAGAAATCATATTCACTTGTTTATATTAATGTGACATATATATCAACATTAGGGAAATTTTTTTTTCTCATTTTTAAATACCTAAAATATTTTTAAGTATATAGTTAAATAAAACTTTGAGAGAATAAATCAATGCAATTTTTTCTTTACTATTTAATAGTGCAAACCATGTTGACCTGATTAGCATAACCACCAGTCTCTAAAATGGAGATCTGGAGTTCGAAACTTGCCTCCCCCAAATGTATAAA
>NW_023352497.1:0-200 GCF_001411555.2 Juglans regia
TCATACTATCATTTTCCTTTAAACATAGAGAAATGATACTTGCAGTCGTGAGCGTGCAGTCGCCGTGCAGTCGCTTTGAAAAAAGTGAATAAATAAGAGACCCACCTGAAAAGAAATTAATTTTTTAATAGTAGACCCCACTCTTTTTCAAAGCGACTGCACGACGTTTGCGCATTCCACGACTGTATGTAGCATTACTC
>NW_023352498.1:0-229 GCF_001411555.2 Juglans regia
ATATAGGAAAAGGAGAAAATATACTTACAATCGTGAATTGCGTAATCGCCGCGTAATCGCTTTGAAAAAAATGAATAAAACATGGAATCCACATGAAAAAAATTAATTTTTTAATAGTGGACCCCACTCTTTTTCAAAGCGATTACGCGGCGGTTACGCACTTCACAGTTGTATGTAAAATTACTCTAGAAAAAGTCTATCTTATTTTAGATTTGATCAATCTAATAAA
>NW_023352499.1:0-892 GCF_001411555.2 Juglans regia
TCAATTATCCAAATCATTATTAAAAAAAGAGTGATACTAGTGTCTCGCTCAATTTTGACTCATGATTGTTGACGTTCTCATTAATATAAATTTTATATTTTATATTTTTTAAATATTTTTTAAAAAATACAAAATATATTAATATATTAAAAATTAATTTCTTAATTATCAAATAAAAAAATTAAATATATGAAAGAGACAAAGCTGGACAGAAAAAGAAAAAAAGAAGAAATAAATGGATCAAATTGGTCACACAAATTGTGGGGACCATATCTTGGAATATTTGACCATTTAACTGAAGGATGATCTGATTACCTCTAAAATGTCTATATCAACGGAGTTACCAATACCAACCTGGCTGATCAATCTCATCCCACAAAAAGATAAATTTAGTAATTTACAATCTGTTGGCTCCCGAGAAAGTTGAATATTTGCAATTTTTGATTTGTCGTGATCATGTTAAAAATTCAAAAATCGAATGGGACGGCCTTTTTTATTTTTATTTTTATTTTTGAACAAATACTGGGATCTGGTCCCTGGATAACAATATCCTTGTAATTTGTCAATATTTATTTGCTGTTTTTTAATAATTTTATGTTTATCATGGAACAGAACCAAGAACATGATAAATCATAAATTCATACACGAAATTAAATAAACTTGGTAGTACGCCAGTCGGCATACAGTGTTTGTTAAAGAGGAGAAGAGAGTGTAGGATAAAAATGTTGTGGTGAAAACACGCTATAAAACAAAACTTTATAGTCTGATTCTGTTCTTGCTTAGTCCAACTTTCTTCTTCTTCTTCTTCTTCTTCCAAGGGCTTTTTGATCTATGAATCGGACCTTACAAGCCCTAGAACCACCGAAACCAACTCGATGGGTTGACTAAAAAC
>NW_023352500.1:0-272 GCF_001411555.2 Juglans regia
TTTTTTTTTTTTTTTTAATTAAAGTGAGTGGAGAGTTTCGAATCCAGATTTTTCATTTAGAGAATCGGACCATATGTTATAAGGTTCTTCATTTATGTCATAAATGTGTGGCAATAGAAGTTCATAGATGTGATTTTTTTTATATTTTATTTTTAGAAAAAGGAATTTAGAGTTTGAAATGTGGAAACTTGATATCCGTATATTTTTAGTAGAATAATACTAGATATAATAATAGATTGTGTAAGCAATGCAAACTTTTTTTTTTTTTTTTT
>NW_023352501.1:0-202 GCF_001411555.2 Juglans regia
CCTAAGTGCACGTGGAGGATATTTTGTTTTGTTTAAGTGTTTAAGGCTCCATTTGGCAACACAACTTTCTCAAGTATTCTCATATATTCTCAGATATTTCATTCCCAAACATCACTCAAACAAAACACAAATAATTTTTCCAAACACAAATAATTTCATTCCCAAACAACTTTTCCAAATTCCCAAACAAAACACAAAAACG
>NW_023352502.1:0-538 GCF_001411555.2 Juglans regia
TATAGTGGAGGAAATCTTTCAATCACCACTAATCAATAACAATTTTTTTATCGAATATTTTATTGATCATAAGGATACTATTAATAAGTAGCAATTATGATATTAGTGAGGTAAGTGGGTTCATATTATATTTCTTTAACCCATATTGTCATATTGTGAATTCAGATGATGAAATATATACATGTTTATGAAATTACATCCACCTCTAACAACTTATCCTTACTAGAGATAAGACTGACAATCTTTAACGAAACCACAAACCCAACACAGTATGATATGGAATGATAGGACTAGAGTCAACTTTAGGATTTGGGTCATTTCAACGCGAACCCATTTGACCAGGTTAATAATCTGGGGGCAATGCTAGGGATCTCGCTTGGAGATCCCGTTCAAGCATCCCGTTCCCTTTTTTTTTTAGTTTTTTTATGTAGTGATTAAAAAAATATTGTTTAATAATATTGTGAATTTTTTTCATTTTTTAAAATATTTAAAAGTGTTAAAAAAATTATATAAAAGAAAAAACAAAAAAACACTTTTA
>NW_023352503.1:0-1356 GCF_001411555.2 Juglans regia
GCGGGATGGAGGATACGCGGCGGTACAGCAAGACATGGAGCAGCCGAGAGGGGGGTGGAGGACTGGGCTTCCGTGGTGGTTGGCAGGGTACTCTGTTTCGGAGTAGAAAAACAGTGTTTCGTGCTGCGGGTTCAGCCAAAAATCGTAGGAAGAACGAGAGAGGTGCGTGGCGTCTGCTGTGAGTTTGAAAGATAGCTAAGAGAAAAAAAATAAACTGCAATGTAAAGAGAAAAACCGCTGGATCATGGAAGAGAGGATCACGGGTGCAGGCAAAACTGAAAATCAAAAAGAAAATGAAGGTGAGAAACCGTCGGGGGGTGGGGCAGAAGTTAGTAGGGGTTGCTAGCTGAGTACGGTTTGAGAGAGTGATGAGAAGTTGAAAAAAAAAATATATTCTGTACGTGGGAGGGCTTGGCTGTTGACTGTTGAAGTGTTGATGCTCTGAAAAGGGAAGCAGAACTGGAAGTGTTTCATAATTTCATTTCTATTTCTTTCTTTGGTGGTTTCATTTCGTTTCCCTCGTTTTTTTATTTTTTAAAATACATCGCCACGTCAGCCGATTTTCCAAAGATACCCAACCCCGCCCGTGTACAAGTAGCGGAACTTTATTTTTTAAATAATAATAATTTTTTAGATTAGGCAACTTTAAAAGAATAGGACTTTTAACTGCAATAATTTGAAATTAGTGGTTATATTTGGTAGTCACTATAGCTAGACCAAATTGATTAAAAAATATTTTTAGGTACTTGCTATTTCTTTTACTTTTCTTCTGCATAATTTCTCCATTTCTTATTTTGTTTATTTGCACCTCAAGAAAGTTTATGATGAGTTTCGTGCTAAGGAGTTGTGTCGACTGTGAGACAAGTATTAGCGTATTTGTATGCGGAGTATAATGCTACATTTAGTTCCATTACGAGTACCCAAGAACATGACTCCGACATCTAGAACCATGATTGATGGCGATGACAAACGTGAGACCAAACAGTTTTATGAGTGGTATAAAACATCTTCCGTCATGGAATCTACTATTGCCAAAATAAAAGTGGATCGATATTTATCAAATGGTTGAGGCACTCAACCCATCGTTTGACTTGTTGATTTGGTGGAAAGTTAATGAGCTTAACTATCTTATACTCGGGAGGATTGCACGAGACTTATTGGTCATGCATGTTTCCACGGTTGCGTCCGACTCAACATTTAGTAGGTGAGGTCGTGTGATTGATCATTTTTAGAGTTTGTTGGCTCCAAGAACCATTGAGGCACTTATTAGTATTTAAAATTGGGTAAGGCATCCGTCAACAATCATTGATATCTAGGAGGCTATGGATAATGTGGAGAGTTTCATAGTAGAATCAT
>NW_023352504.1:0-823 GCF_001411555.2 Juglans regia
AAGGCATCGTTGTCAATGTACGGACCCAGCCCAAGCATACTTAGATAGCAAAATTAATTAGAATGGCTTTCATCAAATCATAGTGATTTATATGTGCCCCCCAACTAGGGGTGTGCAAAATTTTGAAAATTTCGACTCCGTCCGACTTCCGCTCCGACGCCGACTCCGACGAAGTCGGAGTTGTCGGAATTCGGAGTAGCTCCGAATAACTATTCGAAGTCGAAGTCGGAATCGAAGCTACAAGGAGCTCCGACTCCAACTCCGAAATTTTTTTTATAAAACCCAGCTGTAAAACGACGTCGTTTTACAGCTAGGTTTTTAAAAAAAAAATTTGAACGACACTGTTCCACTTAATATGGAACGGCGTCGTTTCATATTAAAAAGGGGGGTCCGAAATGCTTCACCCCCCTTCTTCTTCCTTCTTCAATTCTTCTTCCTTCTTCTACTTCCTTCTTCCTTCTCCCTTCTCTCTCGCGTCTCACTGAACCAGTGAAGCCGTCTCGCGCCTCACGTCTTGTGTCTTTCTTGCCAGCGTGCCGCCGTTCGTCGTTGCTCCTCCGTGCCGTCGTTCCTCGTTGCTCCTCTGTTCAGCTTCCTCCTACGGTGAGAGTAAGATTATGAGCCCTAAATTTAATTCAAGCACGTCTCTTATGAATTGGAGCCAGCAGTTGTGAGTCTTGTGAATTGGTTGTATTGAATATAGTCTCAACAAATCACGGCGCTCAAAACCCTGAATTTTACATTGTATTGATCACTTGCGCTCGAGCGAGGTGTCGAGCGCAAGTCAAGCGCACGTTGTATTGAACATTGGCTCGAGCGATAT
>NW_023352505.1:0-254 GCF_001411555.2 Juglans regia
GCACGCTTAACTGCGGAGTTCTGATGGGATCCGGTGCATTAGTGCTGGTATGATCGCACCCATCAAACTAATTACTTAAAATTCATATAATCCTTGAGCGAGATACTAGCGTCCTTCCGATCCCAATCCAAACGGAGATCTGATCCAAAACCATGGCTACGCGATGGGCAGGGCGAGATTTCCCGAAAAATCCACTCCCGAGTGGTCCTTCTTGTCAATTTATCTCGCAAGGCGGAAAAAACAAAAACGAGGGG
>NW_023352506.1:0-255 GCF_001411555.2 Juglans regia
GGGTGCTTTGGTTAATGGGACTCTAAGGTCTCGGAGAAGAATGGAGAGCCAAGTTAACCCAGTTGTAATGAAAGTCATAGCCCTGTATTCAGCCTTTGCACAAGATCGAGCCATTGTGGGTTGCTTATTGGCACTCCAGGAAATACAATTACTTCTGAGAAATGTGCAATAGTCCAAGGTAGATCTACATGTGGTAGGGCATCCAGCCCAATCAGCATCGAAGAAGCCATAGAAATCAAGAGTGTTGTTTGATAT
>NW_023352507.1:0-5650 GCF_001411555.2 Juglans regia
AAAATTCATCAAACACAACATGCCTAGATGTTTAGATGTAGCCAGTGGGTGGATAAAGGCATTTGTAGCCTTTACGTTTGGTGTTGTAGCCAATGAACACACATGGCAAGGATTTTGGTTCGCTAGTTGGACATATATTCTTTGAGGCAAGGAATAATTTGGAACCAAGAGTACGAAGCATACTATAATATGGATGTCTGTCATAAAGTTTGAAGATTGGTGAATCCATGTTAAGCATAGGAGATGGCAACCTATTAAGTAAAAAGAAAGCAGTGGAAAAACAATGTAATAAAAAACGAGATGGAAGTTTGTCATGGAACATCATAGTTAAACCCAAGTTTGTTATACTTTGATGTTTCCTTTCAGCTTTCCATTCTGTTCTGGGTCTTAGGACAAGCAGATTGATGAAGAATCCCATGTGTTTGTAAATAGGCAGTGAGATCCTTGCATTAAATTCACCCATTCATCACTTTGGAAGATACGAATTTTGGCATCAAATTGACAAGTGACAAACATATGGACTAGATAAATGCAGTAGAGAATTCAAATTTATGCCGAAGTGGGAATTAACCATGTAAAATTGGTAAATTCATCAATAAAGATGGCATAGAACTAATACCTGTCCTGAGAAAGAGTACTTTAGTTTAGGGTTAGTTTAATACTAAACAAAGATTAGGACAATGTTACTTAAAAAATTGGTGGCACTTTGAGCTCCCAACACAACCTCTCCCAAGAACTCTCACAAACTCACTCAGTTTCACTCTATTTGCACACAAATGGGAGAAATGCTCTCAAGACTCAAGAGAAGGCTTGGAAGAGTGGTGTTTGCATAAAAATATATCTGTAAGTGCACAGAATCGTAACAAGTAGTGAAGTGTTTTAAAGAAAACGATTATCGAACCCACAGAGAATAATTATGCTATTGAGTATTGAAATTTACTAAATTAATTACTACTTGGAAAACCAAAATTTGAAAAATGGTTTATCTAAATTAAACTGAAAAAAAAAAGAATATTAAAATTAAGATTTTAAAAATAATAAAAATAGATCTAGAGCATTTGACTTCACCGAGCAAATCTCACACAATTTATTCTTTCTTGTTATAGAATCCCAATTATCTCAAGTTGATGATAAAAATATCTTAACCATTCAATATTTTCTCTCGAACAATGGTAAAAATATTTCCAACTAATAACTCTATATCTCTATGTGAATTTAACCAATTAGAGACTCATTAAGTTCTTTGAATTTTTCTTGAAAATCAAACTAGTCGTGGTAAAGCATATCTGCTTTCGCTCAACTAATGGTGTTTAATCCTAAAGTTCTAATCACAAATCACCTCTCAGTCTCATTGCAATCCAAAAGATCAAACATAGTTAGATAGAAAATTGGAAGCATTAAGAACAAAGAATAAACACTCAATCATGGAAATATTGAAAATAAAATAACTCGAAATATAAGCTGTGTGTTCAATGCTAGGTTACATCAAAGTTCTAGAAAATAAAATTAGTTCATAATGAAATTAAAAAGAAAAAGAATAAAACTAGTGTTCTTCGTTGGAGTCAGATGATGAAACATGCTGCTCTCGCCTCTACTCCCCCAGATCTGCCTCTTTGAAAGAAACTCAAATAATAAACTCTGAACTATCGAAACCGAAACTTCGACTCTCTAAAACTCAAAACTAAAACTAAAATTAAGAACCAAAACCCCTAGTCATCCCACAAGATGAGATTAAATAGATGTTAAAACTCAAATTCGGAAACAAAATAAATGCGGCTACAATATAGCCTAAAAATATGGAAAATAGTTTCTAAAGATAGATGTTAACATAAAAGGAAATTATCCCAAGTATTAGAATTATCTAAAATGGAAGATTCAGTGATATGCGGCTTGATTTGCGGAGTTCGGGAGGATTTGATCGCCAAAAGATTGATTGCAGAACTCAAAAGGGTAGAGGCGAGTAGATGCCGTGTGTGCTGAATATAACTGGCGTGGAGGTCACAAATAAACGAGCATCTCCTCTGTAACACCCGGGCCAGCCAAGCCACTTTACAAAATTTTTGGGTTATAATTATGAAAAATTATTTGGGATTACAAGTAAAATTTTTAGAAGAGAGTTTGAGCCTAAGATATTTTTGGCGGTATATAATTTTTTCTATAGGCTTGATAATTAGGTTTTAAAGTCTTTAATGGATCAAGTAAATGTTCATCAGAAAATTTATAGAATAATTATATTTATTTTAGGTTGATTAGAGACCCAAAACTATAGATGAAAGCCATGCAATAATCTCGCTAAGAGTCCAAGTCGTGGGCCTAAGTATATTTTGTTTTTCTTTACTTTATGTTATGTTAAGTTATTTTCTTTTCTTTTCTTTTCTTTTCTTTTTAGACGTAAGAACCTAGTCCGTGGAATTGTTTTTCCAGACTCCATCGCACGGTTTGCATCCAATTTCCTTTTTCATGCAGTCATTTCATCCTCTCCTCTAGGTTTGTATTCTCTTTACTATATATATCTTATATATATGTGTTAAGCATCCTCAACTTAGATTCAGCACCATTGCCCTCTCTTCACACTTTCAGCCATCTAAACTCATCTGAGCCTCCACCCCCCAACCTCAGTACAGACCACAACTAGCCATCACTTCTTGGTAAAACAGGGCTCGGTTTGCTTCCAGTAAACCGCCACCCCAAAGCTAATCCACGTCCAGCGACGCTGCCAAGCACCGTCCGTGCCAGTACCTCAGCCTCTCTCAGTCCACCACTTCAGTCGTGTGCCACCACCCACTTTACGTAAAACACCACCCCTGTTTACACTTTCGAAAAGCAAAACATCATACCTCTATTTTTCTCAATCAAAACACAGAGTTCTTGCCACCAGACAACCACACCTCGCGAGCCGCTACAAGCTGTCACCACCTACACGGAAGAGGACGCCGGACACCCACAGACCACCTCAGCCCGTAGAAACCCCTCACGGTGAGCATCTGCTTCTTTTCGCCCTTTCTCTCTCGCTCACCTCTCCCTCTCTTTCTCTCCTGCTCAGCGCTACTCGACAGAAGCTCTGCCGCGCTCCTGCTCTTCTGTCGCACCACCACAGCTCCTCCAGCCAACCTCGTCATGCCTTACCCCTCCACGCATGCCTCGGTTTCCCTTGGGTAAGCCCTTGCCGCCGCTTACTAGGTGTTATCCCCGTGTATTGTGTGTGCATCTGGTTTTAGTCTTATAAGTGATGTACGTACATAATATATAGTATATATATATATATATATATATATATATATAAAGTGTTAACTTGATAGTTGAGTTCTATTACCAGTTTTTTCCCTATACTTTCCAGAAATATGTTTTCGGATAAGAGGTATTTATTTATTTTTTTGTTATGTTAAAATGAGTTTTGTTTTAAGTCTCATAAAACATTATTGTTGTGTAGAAAATATTTTAATAATATAGTTAACTAAAGGAAGTAAACCTATTTTTTAAGAGAGGAGTTTTTCATGGCGTAACTTATAAGATTTTTAAAGTACTCTAAGTATTTTATTAATTTATAATGCGTAGTTGGTGCTTTAGATGTTTTTAAATATTACTTTTTATTGAGTTCCATAATTGTCTTAATACTTGTTCGATTAAACCTCTTATTCGGTACAAATTCGATTAAGTGAATATTGATGGTTTTAGAAAATAATGGTATTTTAGGAATTATGAGAATTTTAGGTTTTGAGGTTTTAAAATAGGTTCTTTTAGCATTTTAGGTTTAAATATCGAAACACGTGATCGATTGAAAATTTACGAGAATTGCATGATTTTTATAGGTAACGATTAATATTTGTTCGGTTTTGTTGAGGAAAATTTTTTAATGACTAAGGAGTTCAGGTAAGCGGGGTTCCTATGTTACACTTTGCATAAAATAAAATGATTTGAGGTTGATTTTGGAAAATATGCATGTTTTGTTATGAAAAGAAATTTTGAAAACGACCTCAGTTATTTGTTCTGTATTACTCATTAAATTATGTATAAGAAGGAAATATTTTTTTTCATGACTGGTGTAGACATGAGCTTATTTTGACATTTTGCTTCCGAACTGTGCAAAAGAGAGTGAAAATGAAATTTTGTGCATAAATTATATTTTTGTGATCTGATTCTGTTTTGTTCTGAAAATATTATGTACTCTGATATGATAAGATGTGATTTCTGAAACCTCCGGCATGACATTCTGTTTCTGTTCTGACCTTACCATGGATGTAAAACTGTAGCCTTTGTTTGGGTTGATACCAACTTTTTTGTTTCTGGTGCACCCACTTTGGAAACAAAGTGGTTTTCTGCGTAGTCTTTCCTATGTGCACACTTAGAGCTCCAAGAATGATAAGGGGAAGATTCACATTCTATTTCTGCTCGGTTGGCCACCGGGGTTTGCACAACCCTACCACAGGGGTTAAACATGGAATTATGTTCTGATATGATGTTTCAGTTATGCTATGCCAAGGGAAATTTTAATAAAATAATATTGTGAACATTCGCTCTGATATTTTTTAATAACATGTTCTGACTCTGCATTCTGAAAATAAAAAATGTTTTGTTCTGCATTATGAAATCTATAAATACTCATGTTTGCATACTAGTATATGTTTTCTGCTTACTGAGTTATTGATGACTCACCCCTATCTCCAAAATATGTTTCAGATAATTTTGAGGCAACAGCTGGAAATCAGAAATAGGGAGTGCTTGCAAGTTTGTTGATCATAGAAAACTAAGTGTCTTAGGGTACAATGGCTGTTGGAGAGTCTTTTGGTAGTGTTGATATTTTATGCGGCTTTAGTATTTTGAGTAAGGGATATTCCTAGTCCTTGTGGGAAATTTTATGTGTATTAATGAGGCACCATTGATGTACCCTTATGTAGGAACATGGATATGTGTGTTGAACAAATAGGTTAATATGTTATGGAGATTCTGGTTTATTTTAAAAGTATTATTGGAGATGATTTCAACTCATATGAGTTAACTCTCCGGATCCTCGGGGACGGGGCGTTACATCCTCGCCTACTAAGTGGAAAGACTCCCAACCGCGATGAAAGACTCATTTCGCCTTTTCTAGTTGATATCTACGATGTCGTTTAGGTTGGTTTTTTAAGTTAATCGTTTAGACTAGTCACCCAATCTAACCACCTAGAGCCTTGTCGCCAAATCTTCGCGTCTTTTGGTCGCAAATTTCCTCACCTACCGAGAGGTAAGTCTCCTAGCCTTTGGGCCAGAAAGATCTATTTGCTGCCCACAAGACAAGGCTCCTCGCCTAAATCTCATCGGCTCTCTTCAGATCTCGCTGCCTCTTATCGGTCTAGACCTGTAGTCTTTTCTTTTGTATAAAAATGATTTCATTTTGCACTAAATCTTCTCACTCCTTCAAATTCAAGAAAATAAATAAAAATATGTAGAAATAAAATAAAATCAATAGTATTGAAGGGAAAATGACACTTTTCATAAATAAAAGAGTGATAAAAATCATATAAAAATAACACTTATCAAGTGGTATGGGGAAATGAGGAGATGATGGAGGTATTTATAGGTTTCAAGAAGGGTGGGGGACATTGGTTTTAGATGAAGAAGGGGCTTGGGATTGGTTGACGTGGGCGGTGGAGTGTGGTGATGCAAGTTTCAT
>NW_023352508.1:0-5400 GCF_001411555.2 Juglans regia
CAATCGTATGGTGTATGTGGGATTCAATTAGAAGGATAAAAATGAAAGATAGGGCTTTTGGGCCGTGTGGGTTGGGCTTGTTGGGCCATTTGCGTAAGCCTTGGATGAGGGCTTTGGTGTGTGTGTTATTGAATGGATCTTATGTCCAGATTTAATGGCTTATCAAAGGCCTCAAGGGCATACCAATTTTGGGTCCAAATAACATGTCTTTCTAAGGTTGGGCCAAATGTCATCACTCTTACCAAGTTAGGCCCAAAGGCTTCAAGCCTACTACACATTAGACTTAATTTCTAAGGTTTTTCAATAGGGGCCTAAAACCTTATAAATCCAAATGGGTCTAGGCTTATGGCACCTATTCCTAGCCCATCACATTCTTAGTGATTGAGGGCCCTTGATTAAACATTCATGGGCTTACCCCTAAATCTATCCATACTTAGCCCTTTATGCTTAGCCGACTAATAATGCCAAGTGTCATTCCACTTAGCTTCTTGGTAGTAAAGCCTATAATAAAATACTAGAACTCTTCCAATAATTCTAACTAAACCCAAAGTGTGATTCTTAAGCTAAAAAAAAAAAATCCCTAAAATTCTCCCAAAAATATAATCATCATCTTACACTAATTGTGATTAAGGAAGCTATGGTCAAGTCTTAATGGACATTTCAAGTGGGGTGTTACATGTGATGGGTAAGGGAACTATTTTTTATGTAATTATGTTATCATTTATGCCATGCTATGCCATGTCACTACATGTTTATCTGTTACACATAATATTCTATCATGAGATATTTATCTATTATGCTATATATATATATTCTGTCACATACTGTTATCTGTTATATGTTATACCATGTCATGTAATATTATCTGTTACACGTTATGTCATGCCACGCACTGTTTGTCTGTTTCATGTTATCTCAAGTCATGAATCTCATGTACATGTGACATTATCTTATGTCAAGTCATATGTCATTTCGTTTCATATCACGTTATGTCTCAAGTATAGTTTGTGTATCTCGAAAACCAATATTTTCACGTCAGTCAATTTTGTTTACATTTATCACGATCCTAAATGCTAGGATTGAGTAATATCCCAGTGGAGCTCCTTTGTTCACTCTTGAGTATCTAAAGTAGTGTAAAATTTCCTGAGTTGACAAAGTAAACATCAACAGGCTACTAATGGGGCCTAATTAACTGGTTATCGGAGTGAAGTCAGGCACTAACGCTGATGGTGCCACTCACATTTCAATTTCATTTTATACGTACTCATGCTAGTGCAAATACCTAACACAAGATACGTACATTACGTGTTCCACAACAGGTGCAGATACTTGTGAACTAGGACATATGTTAAGGCACTTACAGCTGGTGCAGATACCTGTGTTGTGATACGATAATCAGTAGGAACACATACTCAATGGGACCCATGTAGCACCAACATTTCACTTTTATTAATCACGCTTAATTATTGAACAAGATTTCAAGTTCATGTGTTTCACGTTTATGCTCATGTTATTTAACGTTCAGTTCTTCATGCTCAAGTTTAGTCATTTCACATTCAGTTCATATTCAATTTCAGTTAGTTCACATTTAGTTCAAGTTAAATTCATGTTCAGTTCATGTTCAATTTCAATCATTGTTGAGATTTGTAATCAAATCTCACTATAGTAGTTCCAATTATCATTCTCTCGAAATGGTAGATCATATGCCAGGATCAGGAGACTCGACAAATGATTGATTGGAGGCGGTTGACTAGACAACAAAGGCACGACGCGGAGCTCATCATTTCAACTCTCTGTTTCCTCGATAGTATTATGGCATCCTTGACCAAGTTGCACGAGCTACTCGATGGATTAGCCTAACAGTTACCGTAGTTTTGCATATGCTTAGGAAGCTCTATCTCCAGTACTAATTATGTTACAGACCGATTGTACAAGTATTGTAACCTTTTGGATATTAGTTATGTTGTGAATGTCAAGTATGATTATATTTTTGGGATACATTACTTCTGGTACATAATATTGCTCAATTAAAAAAATAATATCCGCTGCAAATATTGCATATTGTTAATTGCATGGTAGGTGCATTGTATCTTTAATTGTCATGAACGAGAGTATGTAACTTTATGTTGCATGTTCCGATGCTTCAGATGTTCGTCTGATCCCAAGCGAAATCTAGGGGCGTCACAAATAAGGGGTGAGTTATCAACAACTCAGTAAGTAAAGAACATATACTAGTATGTATACATGAGCATTTACAGGGTTCATAATCCAGAATAAAATATTTTTAGTTTCAGAATGCAGAACCAAAACATATTATTAAAATATCAGAGCGATAGTTCAAAAAATCTTTATTAAAAAAAATCATTTGGCATAGCATAACTAAGCATCATCATCATATCATATCAGAGAATCGTATCAAAGCAGAGGACATATTTAACTCTCGTGGTAGGGTTATGCATGTCTACGGTTAACCAAAGAGAACCTATCACTATTTGTCACCAAGGTGATGCACTCAAACTAGAGACCACTATTATATCTTGTGACGGGATCATAGGCCACTATTGTATCCGGTGGCAGGGCCAGATGTCACTATTATGTCCCGTGGCAGGACCAGAGACCACTATTGTCTCTCGTGGTAGGGTCAGAGGCCACTATTTTCTCCCATGGCAGAGCCAAAGGCCACTATAATGTCCCGTGGCAGGGCCAAAGTCAGAGCAAAACAGAAATATTGGTGTCAACCATATAATAGAGACCACAGTTTAACATATGTGGTAAGGTCAGAACAAAATAGAACTAGAATCATAATCATCGGATCAAAACCAGAAACAAAATTAGAAACATAATCAAAATGTCATGCCAAATGATATCAGATGCCACATCGTATCATAACAGAGTACTAAACAAATTCAGATCTTTCTCACATATTCAAAACAGATTCAGAGAATCTTCACATAACATGCACAAATTTTCAGATTTTATATTCGCTCTTTTTACACAGTTCAGAAACAAAATGTTAAAAAATTACTCATGTCTACACCAGTCATGACAATAAATATTTTTCTCTTCTTATACGAATTTTATGAGTAATGCAAATAAATGACCAAGGTTGTTTTCAAGTTTTCTTTTCATAAGAAAACATTCATATTTTTCATAAAATCAACATCAGTCTATTCATTTAATCCAAAGTCTAGCATATGAATCCTACTTACCTGGACTTTTTAATTTTTTTGAATTTCCTTACAACAGTGCCAAGGAGATATCAATCATTACCTATACAATAATCACATAACCTGTGTAAATTTCCAATTGTACGTAACTATTTAATTAAGCATCTGCTTTCTAATTAAAACCTAAAATACCTAAGTAACCTAGATTTCATTTACCTATAATCATAACCCAAAAACATCATCACTCCCCAAATACTATGATTTTCACATAATTTCTCCTATTAATCGATTTAACTCTAAAATATTCTCCACCCCAACCATCTAATTTTCTTGATTTATTAAAGGAAATAATCATAAATACTAAATTGTTATGTGATCAACACTAACCTAGAAAGGGGTATTTTTGTAATCTCACTTAAGACACACTTGTTATATGAATTTCACGTACCATTTTGTAATTATATAAGGGTGGGTAGCCTTACCGTGAGACAGGGGTTGTGGTTTTGACCATGAAACTTCTGGCGTGGGTGAGCGACAATGGTTGTCCAGGGTGGAAGAACATGAAAGAGAGAGAGAGCCAGAGAGATGGGGAGAGGGAGTTTTCGCACCACACAATGTGGGAGCTGCGAACAGTGGTGCTTGAAACAAGGGCATTTCCGTTTGCTGTGAACTGTGGTCGTGGCTTGGTTTAGCATAGAGAAGCATGAGGTTGCAATGGGCCATCTACCAGTGATTGTATTCGATATAGTCAGTCTCCAAGAATTAGAGACAGAAGAGAAGAGAGAGAGAGAGAGACAGAGAGAGATGACAATAAATGAAAAAACTTCAGAGTTTCTTCTTCCACTACGTTCTTCCTTTTTATTCCTTCTTCAATCTTTACATCACTCTACACGACACCATATCACAAAATTCACTACTCAAATGATGTCGTACTACTTATACATACGAAACCATTCTATTATACAAACTCAGCCTTCGCAACACTAAGTAAAATGACAACGTACAACTTATACAAAACGATAGTACGCTATCACACCATTAACAAAATTAACTAACTTCTTCAACACCTGTCCATGATTAGATAAGCCATTCACCTGAATTTACCACAGATACACCACATACCCCTCCCTTTCAAAGCACTTTGCCCACAAGTGAGGGAACTTCTCCCTAAGCTACTAATAGGGCTCACAAGTGGCTTCTTCTGCAACAACCCCTTGTCATTGTGTTAAGACCTCAACCATGACTCTGTTATTAACCTTCCTACTTCTTCGTTGTAAATTTTGTTGAGGTTCATGCATAAGCTCATCATGAACATCTGTTGGTGGTAATGTTGAGAGTAGAGAAATATGTTGTCCCAACTTCTTCTTCAAAGATGAGACATGAAACGCTGGATGCAACTGAGACTGAGGGGGGAGATCAAGCTTATAGGCTACATGTCCAATCCTTTTCAATATCTAGAAAGGACCAAAAAATCTTGGGAATAACTTCAAATTTCGCCTGACTGCTAGTGAATTCTGCCTATAAGGCTTTAGCCTTAGATAAACCCAATCACCTACAGCGATTTCCCTCTCAGCGTGATGCTTATCAAACTACAGCTTCATCCTCTCTTGTGCCACCACCAGATTGTTCTTCAAGATCCCCATAATCTCGTCACGAGTCTGAAATAATTTCTTAACTACTTGGTTAGGACATAAACCAGGAATATAAGCTTACAGTATAGGTGGAACCCTATAAATTGCCTCGTAAGGTGTAAGCTTAGTAGAGGAATGAAAGGTGGTATTATACCAACATTCTGCCATGGGCAACCAGTCAAACCACATTCTAGGCTTACCACCTTAGAAACATCTCAAGAAGTGCTCTGCACATTTATTCACTGCCTCAGTTTGACCATCACTTTGAAGATGGTAGGCTGAAGAATAAGATAACTTCACCTTTGTAGTTTGAAGAACTCCTCCAAAAGGAACTTGTAAATGTTGCCCTTCTATCAGACACAATTCTTTTAGGCATTCTGTGCAACTTAAAAATGTTACTCAGAAATAATAAAGCTATTGTAGCTGCTGTAAAAGGGTGTTTTAAGCCCAAAAAATGAGCATACTTCAATAGCATGTCAACCACTACCATAACTACTAAATACCCCTTAGTCACAGGTAGCCCCTGTACAAAATCCATTGAAATGTCTGTCTAGACTTGCTATGGAATTTGTTAGGGCTGTAATAACCCTGTTGCATGCACA
>NW_023352509.1:0-377 GCF_001411555.2 Juglans regia
GGCATTGTGACTAGTGGACCGTGGAGTTGGGTATTGTGGCTGGTAGGGTAATGGTGCTCAAGTTGAGTTCTTGGTCTCTTTGTCGGATTGCACGTCGGTAGCAAGTAGTTAGTGGTGCACGTGTGGCTGGGCTCGACATTGGACGGAGGACTCGTTTGATCTGGAAATCATGCTGCTCTGTTTTGAGGAGCAAAAACAGAGGTTGGGCGAGGGCTACTTTTGGTGGTTCATTGTGTCGCAACACGACTTCCTATGGTGATTTTGTTCCTACCTATAGAAGGGGACTTAGGTGAGAAAACTTCCTATGGTGGTTTTGCTCTAGTGGTGGTCCTCCACTTGGTTTCTGGACTTAGGAGCATGTTGGTGCGTGCACGATG
>NW_023352510.1:0-1968 GCF_001411555.2 Juglans regia
CAGTGAGGAGTCTCAAAGCTGATCGAGGACGTCAAGCTTGGTCCTTTTCCATGAAGTTTGATCGGTGTTCCTTTATTTTGATCTACTTAGTAAGGAAGATGTTTTTGAATTTCAAGCCTTTTGGCAGGTTGTATATATATGCACAGTTACATTCTTGGACTTCTGTAACACCCCATATCCGGAGGGTTAGAGAGTTAGTTCTTGTTATCTAAAACTAATATCCAACATATATATATATAATTAATTCTAAAGGCTCTATAAAACATAAACTCATTTGTTCAAACCAAACATATATGTTCCTCTACAAGGACATCAATTGAACATTCCAACATATTTAATCAAGAACTCCACAAAGTCTCAATAAAAAGGTCAACATCCCAAATTTTGAGAAGTCTCATTTTTGCATGTGGTCCTCAAGATTTGATGTACAAATTTTGAGAGCTCTGTGATATGCAGACTTTTCATTTTTTCAAACTTTGGGTTTTCGTTGGTCTAGGTTTCACCCATGGCGGCGGCTGTTGCCCTCCTTGTGGGTGACGCTTCGTAGGGGACTTCAGTTCAGGGTGATGGTAGCAAGAAATCTTTCGTCCAAGTTGTGTCTCATGTTTCAGCCCTACCGTTCAAGCTTCAAATGTGATATCTAGTGGATATCAATGGGGAACAAGTGTTCATTTTTTCTGAGAGTGAATTGACAAAGGCAGCAGATGACTTTCATTTCACCCGGGTGTTGAAGTTTACTTGTTCTTGGCCTTCCATAGACTTTATCAGACTTGTCGTGATCAAAACGTGGGGTTTGCTGGATATACCAACGATCAGTTTCATGGATGAAAATCACGTTCTTGTTCACATGAAGACGGAAAGGGACTTCATGCATGGCTGGGCTCATGAGGGGAGATCGATTGATGGTTGTGTTTTTCGGATGTTTAGGTGGGCTAAGGATTTCGATGCCAGGAAGGAGTCCTCTTTGGCTCCTCAATGGATTTTTCTACCTGGGTTGCCTTTACATATGTATAGATTGGATTGTTTGAAGATTATTGCAACTAGGTTTGGTCCTTTTTTGGGACAGATAATGCTACTCTTAATCGTACAAGGGCTACAAGAGCCCCTATTTGTGTTGAAGTGGATATGCGTGAGGAACCAGTTCTGGGTTTTCCCATTGTCCTTTCGAATAACACAACCTTTTGGCAAGAGGTTAGATATGAGAAGTATGATTTTTATTGTTGAAAATGTTGTCGTCAGGGGCACACTGAGGTTGTATGTAGGGAGGGAGTGAGTAAGCCTGATCGTGATGTTGTCCCAAAAAATCAAATGGGAACGAAAGTATGGAAAGAGAAGCATCTCGAAGTTTTGGATAAAGATTTGCAACCATTAGGGGATTCTGATCCTAGGGTGGTGCAAGATGATCTGGATAAACTGGCAGTGAAGGTACTAATGTGTAGATGGAAAATTCTAATGTGAACACTGTGCTTGAAGAAGGGGAGATTAGTGGGGAAAAAGATTTCAGTGAGAACATTTGTGGTGAGAAGGTTATTTGTGAGAAGTCGTCTGATGTGGTTAGGACAGATTTGGCTGATGAATTGAGGAGTATTAGAGAGAATAATGAGGCTTAGTGCACTGTCTTGCAGGATCATCTTTACGTGGTGGATGAATTATCAGTGATGGAATGTGTGGTGCAATTACAGCATTCTACGTTTTCACCTAGATAAGGATTTAGATTTTTCTTCAGATCAAGAGGGTGAGGTCCCTTTGCAGCCTCTGGTTTGTAACAAATTATATGATTTGGATTCTAAAGTTCTTGGTCATGCTGATTCATCTACTGCTAAAGGAAAATTGAAGCAGGCCTCTCGGCAGTCACAACGGGTGGCTACTCGCACCTCCAAGCTTAATTTATGATAAATACAATTCTTGTGTGGAATGAGTTTAATACTTGTTTGGAGAAAGAACTGGTTGGGGGGGGGGGGGGGGGGG
>NW_023352511.1:0-7147 GCF_001411555.2 Juglans regia
TAGAGGTAAGGGAGGCTCTTTTGTCTATTCCAAGTCCTAGTAGTCCGGGACTAGATAGATTCGGTTTGGGTTTCTTCTGCAGTTGTTGGGAGGTGGTTAAGGAGTATTTGGTTGAAGCGGCATGAGATTTCTTTTCTGGGACTCTGCTTTCTCGTTTTTACACGTCATCCTTTATTGTGCTTATTCCAAAGGTTCAAGAGCCATAAAGTTTTGATAAGTTTTGGCTTATAAGCTTATGTTCGGATCCTTATAGAATTTTTTCTAAGATTTTGGTTCATAGGTTGACTTCTTTTCTCCCGTTGATGATTTCTCAGGAGCAGGGTGTTTTCATTCCTGGACGTAGTATTTTTGAGAATATTACATTGGCCCAGGAGATGGTTTAGTCATCGAATAAAAAATCAGCTGCTGGGAATATTATGATTAAGATTGACATGGCCAAAGCTTATGATAGAGTTCATTCGGTTTTTCTGTTAAATGTCCTGGAGTGTTTTGGGTTTTCTAATCACTTCCGTTTGTTGGTCGCAAATTTTATTTGTGACCAATGGTTTTCGATTATGTTGAATGGCTCTTACAAAGGTTTTTTTTAGTCGATTCGGGGATTCAGGCAAGGGGACCCTTTGTCGCCTTATTTATTCATTCTTATGGACGAAGTTTTGTCTCGACTTCTAAGGAAGAATTTTGAGGTGGGTTGGATTAAGGCTTTTTCTCATCCATCGGGGGCTCCTTTGATATACCATCTTCTTTATTCAGATGATCCATTGGTTTTTCTAAATGGGGAAAAATGGTCGTTGAGAAGACTTATAGAGGTGTTGGGGATATATGAGAGGTGGTGAGGATAGTTGTTTAGTAAGGAAAAGTTAGCTATTTTCTTTTCTAAATATATCTCTTTGGGTCAAAAAGTTCGTTTGAAGATATTGTTGGGTTTTGGGGAAGGAAGCTTCCCGGTGATTTACTGTTCAGGATTTGGAACCTTTAGTGACCAAAATCAGAAATAAGGTAACGGGTTGGAAATTTAATTTACTCTCTCAAGGTGGTCCGCTTATTCATCTAAGGCATGTTTTGACGAGCATGCCGATGCACCTACTTGTTGTTTTGAACATCCCGAAAGTTATTCATCAAAAGATTGATTCTATTTTGGTTTCGTTCTTTTGGGGTGGTTCGAATGGAAGACATAAGAGGAAATGGAGAGCTTGGGGGCACTTGTGCAAACCAATGAAAGAAGGAGGATTGAGTTTGAGAAATTCTCTTGAGGTACAAAAAGCTCTTCGTATGAAGTTTGCATGACGTTTGTTGTCCATTGAAAGTTTATGGACTAATTTTTTTAGAGCCAAATATTTGAAAAAGGGCCATGTGGCTTTGATTAGTCTGAATTCTAATGGATCTTGTTCCTGGAAATCCATTATGCAAGTAATGCCTAAGGTTTTGAATAATATAAGGCTAAAGGTTAAGGCTGGATGAGGCTCTTTCTAACACGACTGCTGGCTCTCTAGTGGGCCACTTAGTCATCATGCTATCTTGGATGTGAACCAGAACTTGCACATTAAAGATTTGTGAGTTGAGAATTCTTGGGATTATGATCATTTGGTGGAATTAGTAGGGGCTATCAAGGCAGATGAAATCTGTCAAAACGTTGTTGTAGGCCTAGGGGGTGATGATATGTTGGCATGGATGCCGAGCTGTGATGGAAGTTTTTCGTCTGCAAGTGCATAGGATGCCATTAGAGTGAACGCTCCTTTTGTGCAGGGTATGAACTGGATTTGGCATGTTAAGTACCTAAGAAAATGTTAGATTGTGTATGGAAAGCGAAATACAATTATTTGTTGTTTGATGAGAAAATTCGATCGATGGGTATACTGATTGTTTCTAAATGTGACTGTTGTTCTTCAGGTCATTATGAAATATTGGACCATGTCCTAAACTCTGGTGAGTTTGCAAATAATGTCTAGAATCGAGTAAAGTTGGCCTTGGGTATTCCAAAATTACAGCATGCAACTTGGTGGTCTAGGGTCTTTCATTGGTTCTCTTTTGCTAAAAAATCCTCTAGGCGTGGGCTACTTATTGGTATTCTTCCATGTGTGATTACTTGGAAGCTGTGGTTCCGTAGATGCAAGGCTCGCATGGAGGGGAGATAGATTATAGTGGAGAGTGCATGGTTAGCAGTGAAGGTTTGGCTCAAACGCATCTCGGATAAATTGAGAATTAGTGGTGAGGCTTTGGCTTTGGATGCAATTATTTTGGAGGCACTTGATATTGCTACCACAATGTCTTATGTTCGACGTCTTTGCCTAGTTTATGGGCAGAAGCCGAGTTCGTACAGGTTTAAGTTAAATATTGATGGAAGCTACAGGGGTAATCCGGGGAGTATCGGTGGAGGGGGAGTTATTTGGGATTGCCATGGTAGGTTTTGAGGCACTTTCATAAAGCATTTTGGTTATGGTACAAATAATGAAGCCAAACTAAGAGCATTAACGGAAGGGGTAAAGTTGTACAAAGCTTTGGGTTTTTTGCATGTTGATATTGAATGTGATTCCAAAGTTGTGGTACATTGGATTTTGGCTCGACGTTGCACGGTTTGGTACTTGTGGGATTTTTGGAAAAATTTTGTTGAGGTATCATTTGGGCTTTCTTTCTGTATTGCTCATAATATAGGGAAGAGTACATGGTAGCTGCTTTTTTGGCTAGGCGTGGTGAGGAGGGCTATAATGGTTTCGTTGAGGATTATTAGTTGCTTTAGAAAGAATTCAAGGGCCTGTTGCACTTGGAGAGGTTGGGTTTGCCTTATATTCATTGGTAATTTGTGGAGGGCTATATTTTTTTCTTTTATTTTGTCGGGTTTGGCGGTCTGTGGTTTTCTCTGTTTTTTGGTTTATTGATTGTTTTGCTTTTCCACCGTATTCCTTCATCATAAGTGAGGGTTTTATTTTAAAAAAATTTGGAGGTGTCGTCCTCCTTCACTGGAAAAAAAGGTCAACATCCCAAAATATCAATCAATAGAAAAACAAATCTCATGAATAAGACTCTCCAATAACTACTTGTACTCTTTAGTACTTATTCTACTATGATAAACTAATCCCACCCAAGCTTTCTGTTCTTGATCCCCAGCTGATCCATCATAAGTATATGAAAAATATTAAAGATAATTGGATGATTTATCAACAACTTAGTAAGCAGCGAACAAATACTAGTGTGTAAATATGAGTCAGTTACAGAATGCAGAGCATAACCTATTATCAAAATATTAGAGCGACAATTTAGAAATATTTATAGGATATGCAAGAGTCATTTGGCATAAGTATAACCAAACAACATCATAACATAACATATTCTATGTTTAGCTCCATTAGTAGGGTTGTGCTATCCCCGGTAGCCAAACTGGATAGAAACAAAAGTTAAATCTTCCTCTTATTATTCTCGAAGCCCCGAGTCCCGACTGTGCATACAGAAAACACCATGCAAAAAATCATTTTGTTTCCAAAATAGGTGCACCTAGAAATAGAGATGTCGGTACCAACACAATAACAGAGGCCATAGTTTTACAGCCGTGGTAAGGTCGGGACGAAAGCAGAAATAGAATGTTACGCTAAAAGGGTTTTCAGATGCAACATCATATCATAACAGAGTACTGAACAAATACATATCATATTCATATAATCATGTAGAAAATTTTAGATTTCATATTTGCTCTTTTTATACAGTTGTGAATAGAAATCCAAAAATGCTCATGCCTATACAAGTCATGACAGAAAAATATTTTAGTTTCAAGTCTAGAAAACAAGTAGTGTAAAAAAGATAGAGGTTGTTTAAATAATAAACTATGCAAATTTCTCATAAAATCAACCTCAATCAATTTTTTTTATAGTAAAGTCTAGTATAGGAATACTGCTTGATTAAATCTCGAAATGTATTATATACATTTTGAGCACGTACTCTAGCAGTATCACAACAATGTAAACCAGAAAAATATTCAGTCACACGTTAATAATCCACACAAGCACAAAAACCTAACTAACAGAAATTCCACAGTCCTACAAAAGAATAGTACGAGCCCATAAACAGTTGAGTTCATAAACATCCCAAAACTAACAAATATTTCATCATAGTGCCAAAGTTTCTAAAATCACACAAGTACAACTTCCAAAATCTACTACAACAATAGTTTAGCCGAACCTTCTCAATTCGCTTAACTAATAACCACTCACAGGTAAAAAAAAAAATGCCATACTTTTAAGTCAAAATAAACTTATTTTTGACATATCAAATAACCAAAAAATTAGCCCACACGTTCAAAAGTAACTTACACTCGACTTATCAAACATTAAACAACTTGCATTTACCCCCGACATGTCAAACCGACATCCCAATAACCAAACAACCACACTGTCAAGCCTTTTCCGCCCACAACATTATAAACCAAAAACTCCTAGCATCAAACATAAACCCAAACAGCCACACTCTTCATCAATTCCTTTGTCCACCTCACACAATAAAGAGACACTCCAAAACTGTAACCCAACAAGAAATAACACAACCTACATGTTTTACCATTCAAACATAATTCATTAAAACTCCAGCAACCTCCAATTGTTCATGTCACAAATGTAATAGTGCAAAACAAATGTGACTAACATTTTAGATATCATACCTAATCTTGTGCATTGTAACTATTAACTTGCCGCAAAAACTAATAAAACTTAAGAATAATGCTACGCCCACCGCTTGATGCTCTCATTGCCTCCTCACGCTTGATGCTGAAAAAAAATAAAAATTGAATCAGTTGGCTTCCTTTCTTTTTGTTCTTCTCTCCCAAATAACAAACCTTAACTCCATTTCGTAGCATTTTCCTCTGCCATGGGCTTGCCTTCTTGGAATCTTCCATCTCAACTCAAAAAAAAAAATTGAATCAGTTGGGAAGCTTACTTTCTCAAGCCGGTAAGCTCACTCGCTTCCCTCTTCTCCCTCATGCTGGTAAGCTCACTCCCTTCTCTCTCTCTCTCTCTCTCTCTCTCTCTCTCTGAATCACATGATCACGTCGGTTTCTCCCCTGTTATTTTGTGTTTTGGTTTCTTTCTCACCTTCAACCTCACTCACGACAGAAGCCTCTTGCGTCCTCCCTCTCTCTGCTGCGATTTTGGGGAAAACTTCTGATTGGGTTGCTAGGTTTTCGCACACCGATAAGCTCTTTCTCTCCTCTCTCTCTCTCTCGCTCTCTCTCTCTCTCGTTTGATTCCTTATGTATATGTGCACTTACTCTGAATTTTTTTTTTTTTGTTTCCCATGAAAAGTTTTATGAAATGGGTTCTGATGTGCAGTTCATGGGTTGTGTGGATTGTCCCTACGATTTTCTGTGTTGCATTGGTGTTGCATTTTCGTTGTCTTCCTCGGATCTTCACAACCGTAGAGCAGATTAGCTTTTGGTGTTGCCTTTTTTTTTTTTTTTTTGGTTTTTTAAGTAGATTAGATGCTCATGCAAATTGGATTTAACAGATTCACTTGTTAAAAGTTATGACTTATTTATTTTTATATATGTTTGCTTTTAATTCACGGATTATCAATTTTGTTATGAATTTGGATATGGTTATTATTGATTTCAATTATAAATTGGATTTAACAGATTCACTTGTTAAAAGTTATGACTTGGTTATTTTTATATATGTTTGCTTTTAATTCACGGATTATCAATTTTGTTCTGAATTTGGATATGGGTATTATTGATTTCAATTATGATTTTTGGTATATATAGAAGCTTAATCGGTTTTGTTGCTTTATCAAACTGCGGCTGAATAAGATGCATTGATCTGATGTTGATGATTCTAAAGAATTGAACTTTGAATTTTTAAAATAACAGTTTTAAGAAATTTGTATGATTAGAAAAGTTAGGGATGGGAGAAACATTAAACTTGGAATCCTTTTTCCCTTTTTAACTGTGCAAGATATTAGTTTGGTTTGGTCGAGGTTGTGTTTGTTGTGACTGAGGTATTGATCTCATGGTTGTTGATGGCTCTTACTAGGAGCTTATTTCTTTTGCCTCTGTATTGATGCACTAAAATTGAGCATTTTAAATTGCCAATATTCCTCGGTAATCCGTAAACCTGCTTTTATGTATATTGGTTCAATTGTTGCTATAGTGACATATTACCATGATGACCCTTGCATATAATATGTTCAATTTTTATCATTTAGCCTTTTGCATGTCTGATATTTTGCTAAATGAATTTTTTAGGCTTTGAAACTTCGTGTTTGGGTGCCGTTAAGAGTTAGGAAATGTAAACTAGAGTAATGTATCCTAGAGTGGAACTTTTTCTAGCTTTTGGAGACAAAGCAACTACTCTATAGTTCAGTGGGAAAAGCACTTTATCTGAAAACTTATGTAAGAATCTGATATGCAATGGAATTATATTGGAGTCATTTTGAATTATGCATTCCCCTTCAAATTATCTTGTTAATCCCACCCTTCGTTGATTGGGCAAAGCACTTTATCTGAAAACTTCTTTTCATTATGTTTCATGCATTTGTTGACAATGAAGCCCAATCATGTAAGATTGTTTCAGGTATATCCAATTGTTGTTATTTGCTTTTCACTTATGAAGCAAATAGTAGTTGACTTCAATATATCTACTAATATTCTATTTCTGAGTGTTTGTTGAGCTTTGTTGTGTAGACAAAGAGTTATTTCTTACCTATGTGATTGGAGTACCTAACAAAGTCTTTAATGATAAAGAACTAACAAGCCCCGAATTTGGTAGTTTTTTTTATAAAAAAGTGAATTTGTCAAGAAAGAAAGGTAGATTTATCACTGACACTACAAAACACAATTACGTAAGTGGTTAAATCTATTGATGTTTTTAAAATAAAACTTCTTAAATATTACATAATATTAAATAAATCAGAAACTATCATTAAGGGTAGAAAGTTACTGATGATCTATCTCTACTTAGAGTTATTCCAGTTTGCTAGTTTGGAAATTTATTAATAACATGATAGTAATGGATAAGGTTTTCTTGTTATTTTTATGCAACAGGTCTCTATCAATTAGCAAGAGGATTGAAATGGACTTTATTTTAAAGACACAATGCTGCCTGAGAGACTAAGTGAATTGGAGAAAAAGTGTTTTTGAGCCAAGACCATAGCTCATGCTTTTGACCAGCAA
>NW_023352512.1:0-1141 GCF_001411555.2 Juglans regia
ATATGGCCTGCGTGTAATCAGTTAATATATATATATATATATATATATATACATATACATATGCAGGTGTGAGTACTTAATTATATTAATCATGATCATTAGATCCAAGATGTTATATTTATATAGATATATATATATATATATATATATATATATATATATATATATATATATATATATATGATCTCAAGGTGAACTGGGCAGGGATACTTATAATAAATAAATTTTATACTTCAACAAAAGTTCATTTTATTAGAACTATGTTTTAGCTTTCAGAATATCCTTTGCTTTTGACTTATTTTAATGAATTATTAGCGGTTTATTAACAAACTAAAATGATCGTAGTTTTTTTTTTTTTTTTGATGGAAAATGATAATAGTTAAAAGTACCACAAGCTATAAGAGTTTCAAAATTATTAGGCTATTTAATTAATTTGAACTAATTTGAACTAATTGAGGGCTTTACATAATAGTGAGGTAACTTCTTTTTTTTTTTTTTTTTTTAATGGCAAGGTTGTAAGAGAGATCCCACCAGTCAAGCCACCTTCGTAGCTGACAGGAGCGTATCGCGATCTGCATGATTCCAGCACCTTCATGTCCGCATCCTCTGCATGATTCCAGCATCTTCACGTCCGCGCTTCCAGCTTGCTGTCTTACTCTGTTTCTTTGTTTTTATTTATTTCCTTGTAAATTACTTGCCTTGTTTATAAGTCAATACATGTATATATCTGTAAAGCACTACAGACTGTATTCTTTGAACAGAATTGAATAAGACATTATTCACATTAAGTGCTGTTTCTCTTATAAAGGTAACGATAACTTAACATGATAAGATGGAACATGAGTAAATTTATAGCTTTTGCCTTGCCTGTAACTAGAAAAGGAAAGCATCCGCTACTGATCACATTCCGCATCTAAGACTTAAAACACACACACACACAAAACCAATTTACAGGTATGTTTATATATTGGACATTAAACACAGTACTACTAATTATATTAAAGCATGTCACCTCAACTAGCATATATAACAAGTATTAGCATTTTAATTTTTTATAACTATAATATATAGGTTTTATAATAAATGGTATATTAATGCACCAACTTGTATGTAGCATAACTTACATGTATAGTCAAACATG
>NW_023352513.1:0-7992 GCF_001411555.2 Juglans regia
CATGGCTTTGAGAATAAATGAGGTTTACAATGAAACAAACTTAAAATAAAAAGGCATTTCATACATTTAAAACTCTCATGCCTAGACTTTCGTGCTCTTCCCCTTAGGTCGTGTCCATCCTGACGCATTCTTCTCATTTAGTTCCTGAGGGGGGAGAGGCATACATTAAAACTAAAATGAGTCGAATACTCAATAAACATTACTTCATACTATAAAAATATAGCAACATAGGATTTCAGTAATGCATTCATCACTCATACGTACATACATACAAGAAAATAAGCATGCATTTATTTTGAAAACATCACTAGGTGGGGATTTTATTAAAAGGGGGTTTTCTTTTCATAAAACATTTCTCCCACCACGTGCCTTCATTTCTTAAAGAGTCCGAAGACTCTGTGCATTCTCTTATCACTTTCCATTGGCCTTTACACACTATTACTCCCTGTGTGCTAGGGTTAGCGGGTCATCCTTTGGACCCTGATTCTGCCCGTGGCTGCGGGCTGGGAATCCATTGGTCTGGGGGCAGCACTGGGTGCACCGCCAGCACCACTTCCCGGAATTGCAATCTGCCCTTTCATTGGTACCCTCATTCGATCATTTGTTTATCATGGATGTTACGTATTTGCATACATCATAGCATTTATTCATTCAGTCATTTATTTCATTCTTTAATTACTCAGTTCATTCATGGAAAAACTTCCTTTAAAAGCATAAGCTTAAACATCACTTGAGGCATCATTCGAACCATCAGTTCGTGACATCCATAAAACATCAGTTCATAGAGACATTTTAAAATAATTTCTTTGCATTGCTTAAAGCATTGGTTCATAAAAGCATGATGCATAAACCTCATGTTTTCATTTTAAAAGATTACATCCAATATCTACTACGTATAGTCATCCATCACATGCATACAATTAAATATTTTGGGTTGCATAAAAAGGGGGTGCCAAGAATGGCCATCATGTACATATACTTGGAGACTTGTACTTAGCATGTTTTCATAAAACGTCGTTTATTTTGTAAAGCATCATAAAATGAAATATTTTCTTTTCGTTTTGTTGGTATTCTTAGGAAACTTTAGAAGCTTATGAACATAATACTTATCTGAACTCCATTCTATTTACATTTCATGCAGCCTATTCATGTGCATGTAAGATGACAACCTACATACATACATAACACATTCTTAGCGTCATTCCCTATCTAGAACATAAACAACTAAACTAGAAATAGAACTACACTTTACTTGGAAACACTCTCCTTCTATCTTGGGCCTCTACGTGTCCCTTACTATGCTTCCTCTTTTGGGGACACCGTAAGTAGGGCATTACCTCTTCCAAACTCAACATCCTACCTCGAGTGCTTATCCACTAGAGTGAACCCTATGATTCTCCTTAGAGTTAAGGCACTAGGACTTACACCTTACTCTTCCTATCAACCTCATCCCGATGTGTAACTTAGATCGTAACACCCGTCTTTGTGGTGAGACTTTTTATAAAATGATTTTAGAAAAGAAGATGAGAATTCTATTCGTTTTAAAACTTTTTACTTCCATACCCAGGGTGCAAGACTCTACGTTATAAAATAAAATGTGCCCTGAGAATAAAAGAGGTTTACAGCAGAAAACATTAACCTTAAAATAAAAAGGCCTCTCATACAACTAAAACTCTCATGCTTAGACTTCCGTGCTCTTCCCCTTGGGCCGTGTCCATCCTGACGTGTACTACTCATTTAGTTCCTGTGGGGGGAGGGGCACACATAAAAACTAAAATGAGTCGATGACTCAGTAAGCATTAGTTCATACAGTTGAAATATACTGACATATATTTTCATTCATGCATTCATCACTCCATACATACTATACGTACATGAGGCATGCATTCATTTTGAAAACATCACTAGGCGGAGTTTTTATTTAAAAACAAATTTTCTTTTCGTAAAATGTTTCTCACGTCAGTGCCTTCATTTGTTCAAGAGTTCGATGCATTCATACATTCTTTCTTATCACTTTCTTTGGCCGGTACACAATGTTACTCCCCGTGTGTTGGGGTTAGCAGTCTTTTGGACCTGGATTCTGCCTGTGGCCATGGGTTGGGAATCCCTTTTAGTCAGGGGGCAGCACTGGGTGCACTACCAGTACTACTTAACCGGCATTGCAATCTGCCCAGTCCTTTGGTACCATCATTTATTTAGTCATGGCCATTTCGTATTTTCATGGATTGAAACGTTCATTTCATTTCAGTCCTTTTCATTTATCAGTCCATTCATGGAAAACCGTCGTTTAAAAACATAAGCTTAAACATCATCTTTCATGGCATCCATAAAGCATCAGTTCAAATGAGCATTTTAACATCAGTTCATAGGGACATTTAAAACACTTTCTTTGCGTCATTTAAAGCATCGCTTAAAGCATAAGGCATAAGCCTCACATTTCCTTTTGTGAAAATACATACAATAGATATTGCATATAGTTATCTATTCACATACATACAATTAATACTTTGGTTGCATAAAAAGGAGCTGCTAAGAAAGGGCCATACATACGTATACTTTTGAACACTTAACATGCTTTTCGTAAAACATCGTTTCTTTTCATTTCATAAAGCATCATAAAGAGAAATCATTTCATTTTCTTCATTTTCATATCTTTAGAAAACTCTAGAAGAGTATGAACATAATACTTACCCAAACTCCATGCTATACTCATTTCATGCAGTCCATTCATGTGCATGTCAGATGACAACCTATATGCATACACGTAACCTTTATGTCATTGTTTATCTAATGCATAAGCAGCTAAACCAGAAGTAGAACAATACTTCATTTGGAAATACTCTCTTTCTATCCCTTGCTCTTACATGTCACTTACTATGCTAAAACCTTCGGGATCCATTTACAGTCACTACCTCTACCAAACTCAAAGTTCTACTTTGAGTGCTTATCTACTAGAGTGAACCCATGATTTACCTTAGGATTAAGACACTAAGACTTTCATCTTATTCTTTCTATTGACCACATTTCGACGCATGATTCTGACTGATAGAGTCACGCATCCCAATCCTAGACAATACATTCGTCACTACCTTCATGCATCTTAACTTACACTAAATCCTCATTCTCATCCATACACGCCACACAGCTCTAAGCCAACTCTGAGGCTTAAGCATTGTGTAACGATGCTTAGGACAGATTACCCATTACATATGGTGAATCCATCTAGCACATGTGTCTAAATAGATTACACATGTACCTTACCCTTTTATCACCTAAGACCAACATATAATCCGTTGATCAATTGCTTGTATGGACAAGCGCCATACTCCGATACCAACCTACTATAAACCTGGCTAGCATGACTCTTCATACTACCTGTCCGTCTTGACAGTTCATCCCAACACTTAACACCATAAGACTCAATACAAAAACTTTACGTCATATCATATAACTCGAGACTACTTCCAAGCTACACCGTGACCTTCTCACGTCACTTGACATCCCGCTACGTCATTCTTACGCCAACTTCTAACTCATCATGAGTATGGTTCCTCACTTACTCCTGTCACATCGTGACATCTCTTCAAGTTCCCGCTACCCCATTCTTACACTAACTCATCACCCATCACAAGCACGACTTCTTATTTAACCATGTCACTTCGTGACATTCCCTCTCCAGGCTTATGTTGTGCTGCTCTTACACTTGTTTTGTCACTTCACACATACTCCCAGCCATAAGTCAACTACACGGTGACACCTATCACCTCAGACTATAGGCCACATCACAGTTATTTTGCGACACCGTTCCACAGTTTCCGACAATACTCATCACGCTCTATGCCCATCAACTACGCAATCATCCTTATCTTCGTGACACGCCACACAGTGTATCACTTCACCTCATGGAGTACACTCCACGTGTACTCCTTTCACACATGCTACGCCACATCACCACTACGACATACACGCCATATGGTGCATCACTCCATCACATGGAGTACACTCCATGTGTACTCCCTTCACACACTACGCCACATCACTACTACAACACACAGTTCACAGCACAGTCCACAACACTTCACAGTACACTACACAGATACCCCCAACACTTCACTACACAGTGAACTCAATAATTACTAACAACACAGTCCACAACCTAACCAACCAACTAACATAATAACAAAGCTAAAGGAAAATAGAGTTATACCATCGACATGATAACTCGTGCGTTGCTTGCTGTCCAACATGGCCAGTGGCATGAGAAGCCA
The DNA here is from genome assembly GCF_001411555.2 of Juglans regia. Lineage (NCBI taxonomy): Eukaryota > Viridiplantae > Streptophyta > Magnoliopsida > Fagales > Juglandaceae > Juglans > Juglans regia. Next base: position 4,269 of record NW_023352513.1, read on the forward strand.
CTAGCTTGGGTGGTAGTGGTCACTACCGTGAACTTACGACGAGACTATCTCGGGGACCGAATCTAGGATTTTGGCTACTAGATCTAGGTTGTGCAAGGGTGGTCGACATGGTGGAGAGTCTGTGGGTGGCAGTTAGTCAAGTACAGTGGTTGTCCACCATGTTTGGTGGCTGTTTGGGCATGGGAATAGTTGGGTGTGGTCTTGGAAGGGTTGAGGTTGGTCTAATGGTGACTGGGGTGGCGGAGCACGGCGGAGCCGTGGGTTTCCAAGGGGAATCCTCGTGTCACAAATAAGGGAAATGGAGGGGGAGCTCGGTTGGTCGTTGGCTGGCCATGGAGGAGCTGAGGAAGGTGCGGTGGAGCTTATGTTGGCACCATGGTGGCTAGAGGCGGCGGGTCTGGCCATGAGGTGGAGGGACAGCCAGGGAGCGAGTGAGAGAGCGTGGGAGAGTTGTGATGCTTGGTTGGGCATGAGGATGGCTAGGGGAGTTCGCCAGTGAGGGAGGAGGCTCCTGGTGGTGGTGCAGTAGCTGTGGGAGGGGGAGCTCAACTGTGGGTATAGAGAACCCATGCGTTGGAGGAGCTGCGTGCGTGTGAGGGAGGGGCTACCAGCTTTGGGTCAAGGGGATGAAGATGGAGGAGGTCAGGGGATGCTCATGGTGGTGCTCAGAGGCCTGGGTGGCCATGTACGACGGCTCAAGCGAGAGAGAGAGCTACGCGTGGGGAAGATCGGTGGTGGCTGGCTTGGTCACCAGAGTGAGGGGGAGTCGCCTGTGGTGGCAGTGAGGCCGGGCAGCGCAAGGCGACGTCGAGCTGGAGGAGAAAAGAATCAGATGAGAGGGAGAGGGGACGTGTGGCATAAGCTGAGGGGAAAGGGAGGAGAGAGAGGGAAAATGGAAAGTGAGGGATAAAGAGAGAGGGGCCCGGGTTTTAACCCTAACCCTTTACCTTGGGAACTTCAAAATGATCTAATGGTAAGAGATTAAACACCAATTTAACTTAAAAATACTGAGAGGAATTAAGATAGAATATTATTTAAACTAAACTTTAGTTTATAAAATAATATTCATTCATCATTAATAAAATGATAAAGTCTTATTTAATATCTTTAAGATAATAGAACCATCTAATTAATTAGAGTTTTCAACATAATTTAAATCCCATAATATTTTAAATAACTGAAATCATTTTAATAAAATGATTTTCTACAATTATAATATTTTTGGAACTCTTTAAAAATATTATAATTTTCTTACTTAAAATCAAGTTTAGTCAAATAAGACTGGGAACATCCCATTTAAAATACTCGCGACTTTAAAACACTGAGCTAGCTTTAGAAATCACATAATATCTTTAAAAACACACCATCAAGATTTGGCACGCATAACGAGACTTACAATTGAATTTGTTTACGTTAGAAAGGAGCGGGGTGTTACATAGACCGACCAAGTCGTGCATCTCAATCCTAGTTGATACACACAGCACTGCTGCATCCAAGCCTACGCTTCACCATAGTCCTTATCCTCATCCATGCATACCACATGACTTTAAGCCAACTTTGAGGCTTAAACATCGTGTATTTATGCTTAAGATAGATTATCCATTACGTATGGTAAATCCATCCGGTACATGTGTTTACCAGATGAACATGTATCTTATCTCATTTTTCACCTAAGATTAACGTATATAACGTTGATCACCTGCTTGTGTAAACAAGCATTATAGTTCGATACCAACCTTCTCTTACTCGATTGGCAGGACTCTTCTTACTTCCCATCCCGTTACAAGTTCATCTCAACACTTGACATGACAAGACTTCATTCACAACTAGACCTTATGTCACATCACATAGCTTGAGACTACTCCCAAGCTACATCGTGACTTTGTCACATCACCTGGCATTCCGCTATGTCACTTTTATGCCACTCCATCCCTTCACACGTACAACAGCCATACCATTGTTATACGGTGACACCCATCACTTTGACCACACGGTCACATCACAATTAATCCAGGACATTGTTCCATAGTTCCCGACACTACACATCATGTTTTATACTCTTCAACAATGAAATCATCCATTCCTTCGTGACACGCCTCACGGTATATCATGATTCACCACACGGAGTACACTCCTTGTGTACTCCCTCCAATCCACACTACACCACACAAAGTACAATCCACGTGCATTCTTTCCAATCCACACTACACCACATAGAGTACACTCCACATGTACTCTTTTCATTCCATACTACGCCACTGGAGTGTACTCTTCCCATTCCACACTACGTCACGAGAGCACACTACAAGTGTACTTTTCCCATTCCACACTACGCCACAAGAGTACACTCCACGTGTACTCTTCCCACCCACACTATGCCATGCAAAGTACACTCTAAGTGTACTCTTCCCATTCCGCATTATGCCACGTAGAGTACACTTTACATGCACTCTTCCCAAACCATACTACCCCATGAGAGTACACTCTATGTGTACTCTTTCCATCCACACTACGCCATACAAAGTACACTCCACATGCACTCTTCCCAAACCACACTACACCACGAGAGTACACTCTACGTGTACTCTTCCCAATCCACACTACACCATGCATCACCCCTACTACACACTTCCCAACTACCAATACATCCCAGTTCACAACACTACTTTACAACACACTACATAACTATGCCCAACACTTCATGTACACGACCACACTTCGCATCACCACACTACACAGGGAACTCCATAACATAGCACAGTCCAAAACCAACTTCACAATAAAGCTAACGAGGGAAAGGGAAAGGGAAAGGGAAAGAGAGTTATACCATCGTCGGGATGACCCTTGTGTTGCTCGCTGTCTGGGACGCCTAGAAGCCACTGGCTTGGGCAGTGACCATTCCGTCATGGTCATTGCTATGATCTTATAATGGGACTATTCCGGGTGGACAGATCTAGGGTTTCTTGACTAGATCTAGGCTTTGGCAGGTGGATCTAGGCTGTGTGAGGTGGCCGAGGTCATGGGTGGCAGTGGAAGGCTGTGCACAGTGGCGGCTAGCCACATACAATGGCTGTTCAAGGTGGTTGGGGGCTGTTTGAGCTTGTGGGTTGGTGGATCTGGAAGGGGTGGCCATGGGGAGGCTCATGGTGGCGGTGAGGGGTGGAGCACAACGGGTCTAGTCGTGTACAGTGAATCTGAGAGAGGGAGAGGGAGTAAGAGGTAAAGGGAGGAGCTAGGGGCTATGGCCATAAGGGAGGTGCACTGGAGTGGCGGTACGATGGCCCTACGACGAATCTAGGCCGTGAGAGGTGAGGAAACCCATGTGAGAGAGGGGGCATGCGTGAGGGGTAGATTGGGGCTATGGGTGGCTGGGTGTGGTTGTGAACAAGGTGGGAGGCTGGTGGTGGTGGTGCGATGGTGTGGGTGGCAACGGCGGCGACGCTAGGCTTCGGTGAGAGAGAACCCCAGAGGAGAAAGGGGTGTTTCGGGGAAAGGAAGGGGAAGGGGAAGCTATGGTAGATGGGTTTGGTCGAAGGTGGGTTGTCAATGAGGTGGTGGAGGTACGGCGTTACAGTGGTGCCCGGTGGTGTCTGGGCCGCTTAAGGGAGGAGATCAAGTGAGGGAGATGGGCTGTTGGCGTGTGAGAGAAGAGAGAGAGGTAGAAGAGGAAAGTGATGGGAAAAATATCGGGAGCTAGGGTTTTTATCTGGTTCATTAATCTAGG
>NW_023352514.1:0-5280 GCF_001411555.2 Juglans regia
AATTTGTATTTGCAATTATGCAATCATCATGTCTTGTAAGTTATGATCACGGTGAAAAGGTTTCCTCATTCGAAACCTACCCATGCCAACCACAACCTCTATCACCAACCATTAAAACTAATGATAAACTAGTACTCCAGGAAAACAATAAAACCCTTATGCCACAAATGCTAGGCAGAATTAGAATTATCTTGACGGCTAGTTAATCAACATAAACTAAGGATTGAAATTGAGAAAAGATACAAAACAGAGAGAAAACTCTAAAAATATTGATCAATGAAAAAATTTGAAATTATTTCATGAAGCCCAAAATCCAGGCTTAAATAGCCTCAAAATTCAAAATTATGATGATTTTCCCCTAAAAGGAAAAATCTAGATTATTGCATGAAAATTAAATACATAAATGAATAAGAATCCTGCAAAACATTGGCCAAAATTGGCATACGATTGACTTCCAAAACTTGAAACCAAATATTTACTAGCAAGGCAAAAATGGATGTAAATAGATGATTTGGGAAAAATACAACTGATGTTGACCCAATCCAAGGAAAATTAAGCTTTTTGTGCCATATTTTAGCATATTGATCACATTGTTAAGGTAGTTCAATCCAATCAATGTAGAATTTAGACTCGGATACTCCATATCAATTTGAGCTTGCATCACAAGTCAACGAGTACCAAACTAGGTTATAATTATCTGTTTGTTTACTGAACTACATTACAAGTATCGGAAGGAGAGATTGATTTCGCTAGAGAGTTTAGCAACTTGGTGCATGGGAGTAATGTACTGCTCTATATGCATTGTAAGTTTATAAAAATACTTTTTTTTTTCTTTTTTAAAACTTTTTTGCTAAGTAAACAATATTACTTGGAAGGGGTGCCCTTGCAGGCTACTTTACTACTTGAGCATGAAGTAATTTAGTAGCATCCTACCCGTTGAAAACTGAACAGGAGGGCCTAACTAGGTGGTGGAATTTGGTGGCAGTTTATAAAAATAAGTTGTTGACCAAAGAAGGTGCCTTGAAAAGGATGGTGTAATTAATGTAATTATAATAGGAAGTTTTTCATCAATCAAACATATGAATGTGATCACAAAGGCATTTTTTTAAAATCAAGGACAACATCTAATTAAAATTAAGAATAGAAGAGCCTGGGATGGGTAAATTTAAACCCCATTATAATAGATGCATAGTGCGTACATAAAGCATAAGGAGGAAAAAATATCCAACATTGGATCCAGTGCTTCACTGTTTGACGAAGAACTCCTAACGATCTTCACTCATTAAAACAATTAATGAGTATTTACTTTGTCAGAATCGGAAAAATTGTAGTTTGGAGTTGGAGTTGGTTGGTAAAAAACAGTCAAGAGTATAGAGCCCAGGTCGGCTCCGACTTTGACTATTTCTTTTAAAAGTGCAAAATGACGTCGTTTTACATCCTATGGGTTGCATAGTGAGATTGTGATGGAATGAGACGCCATCATTCCATTTAAAGTGGAATGAAATCGTTTAAGTTTAAGAAGGGTCCAGAACGACGGACCCTTATTCTCCCTCCCTCACTTTCCCTTCTCACGAATCTCAATCCCGATCGAGTCCTAACAAGAAACCCTAAGTCCCATTACCCCGTAACCTTGTTGTCTTCTTGCTTTCACCTAGGCCCAGCGTGAAATAGTACTCTCCACCATTAAACAATTACTGTCATGACTAGTGAGCCTTGAGGCTTAATTGTAAAGTCGTGACATCCTTGAGCATTGCACTCCTCTCTTCCATTCAACACCTCGAGACTCCGATCTCAAGCCAAAATTTGGTCGTCAATCAATTCCAATATGTAGACTCGTTATCCCTAAACTTACCAAATTAATTTTACCTATTGATTAGATGTTAATTAAAATAGCCTAGGGTTAAGGGTTTGTTTGATTTTTCGAGACCATTGAATTAAAAAATATAATAAATTGCTTGAATAACTTCAGATTGCTTGGTAATTTTATATTCAAGAGGTAGCATATTGTTATTATAATTATTTTCTCTTTGAATTTTATTTCATTCCAAAATAGAAAAAACAATCATTGATGTTGATTGAGATATATAAATTAAAAGTACAATAACCCCTATATATAAATTCACAAAAATTTATAAATTTATGTGACAATATCACGTAGTATATAAGGTACTGCATAAAAGAATATGATTATAAGCTAGGGATTTCTTATTTCTAATTTTTAGGAATATGTTTTGGTGTAAATAATGTATATGGCTTTTGGCTTGCTGTTTTTGCTGGCTAATATACTGATTTCTTGGTGTGTATAATTATTCTTGTGCCTTTTATTTTTCAAGTGAATAAGGATATGGATACTACACTTAATTCGGACAATTGTCCTAATGTGAATCCTTCAGTGCATACACCTACTCCGAACAAGGACATCCACTCCTAGACCTACATCTGCAGTTACTTCTTGTCCCAAAACCTAGTCAATTAGAAGAGGTGGAGCGAGGTGACGGTCATCCACCATGATATAATATGAGAATTTTGTGGACATGGGACTCCTTTACAAAAATTGATATTGATCGTGAAAACATGCAATCAAGGTGCCACCATTGTGGAGATTGTTTTGGTTGTCACTCTAAGAAGCAAGGCACATCAGTTTTGATCGCACATTTGAATGGTTGTGTGCGGTATAATAGTTTCAAGGGATTGGTAGCTAAAGATCAAAATAAGTTATGTTATGAAACAATGAACATGGAAGATGGTATGAGTAGTAAAAAATTGGCAATTACTCATTACAATGAAAAGAGAGTGGGGGAGTACTTGCAACCATGATTATAATGGATGAGATATCATTTCTCACCGTTGAGGGAAAATGATTTCGTAATTTTGTAGTTGATCTTGAGCCCCGATTTCTCATTACTTCATGTTATACGATCATACAAGATTTTTTAAGATACATGCAAATGAGAAGGTCTGCATGAAGGAAATGTTTATGAGCATTGGGGAAAGAGCTTCTTTTGCAACTGATACGTGAACGTCAATTTAGAACTTGACTTGTATGTGTATCACAGCTCATCTCATTGATAGTGAGTGAACATTGCACCAGCGAATTTTGGCATTTAGACGGATTGAAGATAACAAAGGAGCAAGTATTGAAAGGGAGTTGGATGATTGTATGACCGAGTGGAGAATTATAAAATTTCTTACCATCACAATTGACAACACAGTGTCAATGACAGCGCAATTGACTTATTGAGGAGAAATAGAGGGACCACTGAAGATACAATTTGTGACTACAAGTTTATAAATGTTAGATGTGTGCTCACATTATCAATTGACTCCATTGTCCAGTTTATACAGAGTTAGAGAGGGTCTGAAGCTAGGGTGTAAATTTTAACTGGAAAACTGAAAAACTGGACCGGACCGGCCCGAACCAGTGGAACCGATCTAGTTTTGGACCGTTCTGGTCTAGAACCGATTTCAAACATGCAAAAACTGGTCAGAACCAGTTTGGTTCCAATTCTATGATTTTTATGACCGGACAGGACTGATTCACTATAATATATATTTAAATTAATTTTTTAATAGTATATAATATATATAATTATATAAATTATAATTATATATAAGATATTATATAATTATCACTATGACCATATATTATTATATACTATTAATATCACTATTAGTATAGTATATAGTATTGGTAATAATTTAGTATCAATATATTATTATATAATATATATTCCATAAAGTATAACATATAGTATTAGTATCACTATATCATTATAATATATATACGCACACTATATGTAGTAGTAATACTATAATAATATAATATATAGTATTAGTATATATTAATATATTATAAGAGTTATAGTATAATATATGTATAATAGTATAGCTAACTTAATATGTTAGCATTAATATCACTATTAGTATAGTATATAGTATTACTAATAATTTAGTATCAATGTATTATTATATTATTATTATATAATATATAATATATATTCCATAATGTATAACTTATAGTATTGGTATATTGACATACTCTAAGTTAGTAACAAAATAGTAATTAAAATCATAAATAATTTTATTTTTATTGCCAATTTTTTGTATAACATTTTGTTTTATAGCAGTTTTTTATAGCAGAATTTGTTTTACATAGCAAATTCTTTTATAAAGCAGAGTTTTTATAACAAAATTTTTTATTCATAGTAGATTTTTTTTATAAAATAGATATTTATAATAGAATTGTTTCTACATAGTAGATTTTTTTTATAAAGCAGTTTTTTGTAAATAGTTACAAGTTTTTAATAAAACAATTTTTTTTGAAGCAATTTTTTAAAATAGATTTTTTGAAAAATTTGAAAATTATTTAAACCGGAAAATCGGATAGGATCAAACAGGACCGAAAATCGGTAAAACCGGAGGTATTGATTTAGAAGGGTAACCAATGTGTAATCAGTTTTGAAAAATACAAAACCAGTGCATACAGGTTCGATCCTAAATTTTGTCCAAAACCGGACCGGACCGAACCAATTACACCCCTAGTATGAAGGAAGTTTATGAGTCCATTGTCAAGGTTTGAAATATTGTGAAGTAGATCAATGCTTCCCCCCAAAGGCTTGACAAGTTTAAGTCATGCGTCAAACAACCAAAAATCCCATGTAGTTGTCTTGAGTCCATTGGACATTCCCACTTTCCACTCGATAACTCGACATACACCATGTTGGATATAGCAAAAAAATCTCAGAGAGCCTTTCATCACAAGCAAGAGGAAGATGGGGGTCTGCATCATTCATTGTTCGAGGACACACAAGGAAGAAAGGGCTTGAACGGCCAGACCTTCATGATTGGGGTAATGTGAGGTATAGTATACAATTTTTGTGATTGTTTTATGATACCATTGTTTGATTCTCTAGTAGTAAATATTGTAATGCCAATTCGTACTTGGAAGAACTTTTGGGGATTTATGAGCACCTACAAAGGAGTTGTGAAATTAGTGACAGGTTGTTAAATGCTATAGCTTTGAGGATGAAATCAAAATACGATAAATATTGGGGGATGTTTAGAAAATAAACATGTTATTATTTGTAGTTGTGACTCTTGATCCTCTATATAAGTTAGTTATTGTTAGGGGTGATAAACGGTTCGGTCAGACTGAACGGACCGACCGTTTCGGTCCGGACCGAGACTTAGACCGGTCCACATTTTAGATGACCGAAAAGTTTCAGTCCGGTCCACTGTCCAGGGTTTTTCTGGACTGGACCAGACCGAATTAAAAATAAA
>NW_023352515.1:0-1179 GCF_001411555.2 Juglans regia
ATTAATTATTTAAAAAAATAAAAAATAAAAAACAAATTAGGCCGAATAGACTGGACCGGATCAGACCGATATTGGTCTGATCCGGTCCCTTTGAGTGTTCGGTCTGGAAAAATGATGGACGCCGGACCGGACCATTTGTAGCCCTAGTTATTGTAGAGTTTTGGATTAGAGATTTCCTCGGTAATGAGAAGACTGATTTGTTCATTACAACCTTGAATAATGATATTCAAGCGTAGGCAGGAGCTCCTCAATACCAACTAGTTCGACTTCTTCCTTAGATGCAAAACAAACTCTGAGTTCAATAGTTTTGATATAAAGATATCATCAAATTCGGGCATCTAGGTATATTATAGAGTGTAAATATAAGATTGAACGGTATTTTATAGAGGATGTCGAGACACCATGTGATACATTTAATATCTTAACTTAGTAGAAGGTTCATTCCACCAAAATTCTAGTTCTTTTCCAAATAGTTCGGGATGTATTGGTAATTCCTATCACTATGATGAGTTGGTGTTTAGCACTGAAGGTCATGTGTTGGATGCTTATCGGAGTTTATTGGCCCCAATAACTGTGGAGGCCCTTGCGCACTAAATTGGATAAAGTCTATGCCTATCGAACTAAATAGTGTTAATGATGCTGAGAGCTATAGGCTTGAGTCGGATAATTTTAGGTTTTTAACCTTTAATAAGTAATTGGATATTTTTTACTGTTTTAATTTTTTTTTCTTATAATTTTATTGTTTTGTAGACCTATCTGTCAACACTACAATATTTGTGGAGGATTGAAATAGTGAGATTAAGGGGAGGGAGTCCCGATCGTGGAATCAAGAATGGTATCATTAACTTTAATGTTAACTTTACTATTCTCGTATAGTTAAGTAGTGTAGTGTCTCATTTTGTTTAGCTTTCAAAACAATGCAAGATATTCGAAAAGTTTGGAACAAGGCATTTAGATGCATGACACTTGGAAAGTTGTTGGAGTTTCATCGTTTAATTTAATTATGATACTTTGTGAATTTTCCTGGTTATGGTTTGAACCTTTGGTTGTGTAACACTGGATTATGTAGCATGTCTGTATGCGGTGGTTAAATTGATTGGATAATGGGAGGGAGTCCTAGAGTTGTATTGTTATTAACTCTTGGAGATGGTAGAAAGCTTGGCAAATTAGCAATGGAGA
>NW_023352516.1:0-235 GCF_001411555.2 Juglans regia
CGGTTGGGCCTATTTGTTTGGATGCCTCCTTTGCAACATGCTTGTGCACGGCGGATGGTGTTATGGCACCCAGTGCTACGCACATTGTTGCTCTCGGGGGTATCCGGATGATGCTGGCCTCGCTTCCATGTGGTTTGACGGGCGACGACCGTTTTTTGGGCTCGCTTTCGTGGGGGTGATTCCTACATTCTCGCTTGCTTTCTAGCAACAAGCTTGTGCTTTAGGGACGGATTTG
>NW_023352518.1:0-283 GCF_001411555.2 Juglans regia
AATATATATATATATATATATACACATGTAGCATCACAGCGCGGCCCATGCAAAAGAAAGTAATTAAACAGCGCAAGTGATCAGATGATCTGTGTAAGTACGTAATTCATAAGTACCAAGGGATTTCCCATTTTCCCGATCGACGAGCCGTTTACTTTGATTGATCGATCGATCGAGGCGAAGTCCTCACAAAGTGACGAACTTGACTTTAACGCGCACACAAAGTAATGCCACACTGCTATGGATAATTGTCGCCTATACCATTTTGGTCACACAACTCAAA
>NW_023352519.1:0-409 GCF_001411555.2 Juglans regia
ATGTTTTCGCTTAGTACGTAGTACTGGACTTCAAGCTAGGTTTAGTTTGGTGGTTTCGAATCCACAAGGTAAGTTAAAAGATAAACAAATTAAAACATGACCTTGGTTTGGACCGACGTTTATTTTTACAAAACTTTTTAACTCATCTCATATTATTTTATTTGATCATTATAATTTTTTTAAATTTTCATATAAAATAAAATAAACAATTCAATTTTTTTAAATTTAAAAATAAAAATAATATTAAAAAAAAATTCTAATAATATTTTATTTAATTTTTAATTTTCATCTCAGCTCATTTGTAAAAACAAAAGAGGTTATATATCTTGGCTGACATATATAACTTATATATATATATATATGTACCAAAAGACTGATCAAAGAGTATGATCATATGTAGGATTCCTTT
>NW_023352520.1:0-335 GCF_001411555.2 Juglans regia
TGGGGCAGGTTTGGAGGGTGAGATGAGAATTTTGTGTTTTGTTTTGAAGTTTAAAATATTATGTTTTAATATTATTATTATTTTGAAATTTGAAAAAGGTGTATTGGGATTTGAAAAAGTTGAATTGTTTATTATATTTTGTATGGAGATTTGAAAAATGTATAATGATGAGATGAGATGAGATGAGAATTTTGTGTTTTGTTTTGATTACCAAACCTGCCCTAGGTTTTTGATGTTTTTTCTACTCAACTTACTAAGGTGATTTCTTGGCAACCTCCTCCTATAGACTTTCTTAAATTGAATGTTGATGGGGCAACTTTTCACGACTGATAAAC
>NW_023352521.1:0-397 GCF_001411555.2 Juglans regia
ATATGGGCAAAGGATACCCAATTGCCATGATTATCTTTATAATCTACATGAAGGTCATGATTCTTTTGCCTCTTGAGAGCTAGCAGGTGTTTAAAAGACGATAAAAGGGATAAGAGGACGAAGAAGCTGAGGAAATAATGGCATTGGGGACGATAAATGGATAACATTGAAGGTGATCATAATGCTGAGGGGTATTGGGTATGGGGAGAGATCTAGAGTGGGACGTCAAATGCATGTGAGTGAAGAAGATGACAATTTTTGGGCAAATTCTGTTGCAATGTTGGATAGTACTTATGTACTTCCGAAGCTGTAAAGCTAGTAGGTTGGTTTTTTTTTGGGCAAGTTTAACTACTTTATAGAGCTTAAAGAAATACAAAGTTGCTTATAGTTTACAACA
>NW_023352522.1:0-496 GCF_001411555.2 Juglans regia
ATCCTTGTTTGGATTCGCAAGTCATCTCAGCTCATTTCAACTCATCTTAACTCATCTCAACTCATCTCACTACTATTCATTACTATTCAGCAACTTTAACTCACAAATCTCACTACTATTCACAACTCATCTCATTACTATTCACAATCCATCTCAACTCATCTCAGCTCATCTCAAGTCATCTTCGAATCCAAATATCTATATCTCTCTTTTGGTGCTTGTTGGAGTATTGTTGTTGAAGTGGATGGATGATTTGTTGAGGCTTATTTTTCGGCCAGTTTGTGTATTTATTTAAACATTGAGCAAATGAGGTAGCGGTGGAATTTGAGGCTTTACAAAATGGATTAAATCATATGCAAAGAGGAGATGGCACAGGGTGGAGATTGATTTTGCCATTCAAGAAAAACTCCCACAATAGATCATGCCTCTTTGAGCCAAATAAAAAAAATTATTATTATTTATTTTTTACTAAAATTATTATTATTTATATATTTCA
>NW_023352523.1:0-4133 GCF_001411555.2 Juglans regia
TAACAGAGAAATATTGAAGAAGACAATGAAGGTAGAGTTTTTGAATGTTTAAACAAAGATTCAAAGAAAGGGAAAAAAGAAGAAGAAGATAAACCTACCGTTCAAGATATTAGAGAAGAGGAGATAAAGTAATCGTGTTGGTAAAATAAAATAAGATTTTTCGTTGGTGTTGAGAGAGAGAGAGGGGGGAGGAGAGAGAAAAAAAAAGTAATAAAATAAGATTTGGGGAGTGAATAATGCATTTCAAATTTGTAGAAATATTGTTCATACCTATGCAAATTATTGGATATGCATAATCCAATGTAGTCTAAATATAAGGTCATATTATGCAAATACATAGATGCATATGCATAACTTAATGCTAGTGCTCTTAGAGCATTTGCATTCGGTGCCGCAAACGTCATTTTCCTTATAATTTGGGTGGAAAGTTTAGGGTTTTCACCCCAAACCCTCCTCTAACTGAATCCCTAAAATGAGGATCTTAAAATGGGAATCCCTAAAATGTGATTTTCATTGGTTCCCTGTCGTTGGTCTCGCGTCTCATTCTCTTCAACCGTTGGGTGCCTTTGTCATTTTCGCCCCTCCCTTGCACTGCAGCCACCATTGAAGACAGCCTGTCCATCGGTGCATCACTGTAAGTCTTCCTCATCCCCTCTCGGTTTCCTCCATTGCTGGATTCCCCCATTCTCTCTCACACACACTGATACGTTCGACTTCCTCCATGACTGTAATTTTGTCCATTCGGGATCTTCCATGATTGTTTGCACCGAGCTTCTTTATCACATTTCATTGATTTGGGATCCTCCATTGCTGGATTTTCAAATCCAACACTTTTACTCAAAACCCTACCATATGCTTTGGGTTTTCAGATCTGTTCGTGCTTGTGCTTTTCTCGAATTTTTGTTGCAATATATACATACATGTGCTAAGATTGCCATTTTCTATGCATCAATTTGGGACTATTTTCCATTGATATGTGAATTGCAATTTAGGGAAAAAACCCTAGATTGTTTTGAGCAATTTATTTATACATGTGTTGAGATTGCCATATTCTATGCTTAGATTTGGGGCTAGTTTCCATTGATTTGTGAATTGCAACTTAGGGAAAAAAAAACCCTCGATTTTTTTGACCAATTTATTTATACATGTGCTGATATTGCCATTTTCTATACTTTGATTTAGGGCTATTTTGCATTGCTATGTGAATTGCAATTTAGGGAAAAATAATCCTATCGTTGTCAAGATTGTGTTGTTGTATTGCTTGTGCTATTGGATTACTTTGTGTTGTTTCATTGCTATGTGATGTCAGATTGCTTTGTACTGTTTCATTGCTTTGTGCCGTTTCATTGCTCTCTGTTGTTTTATTGCTCTATGTTGTTTCATTGCACTATGATGTTGAATTGCAATTGAGTGTGGATAAACACGTTACAATGCAGGTTTTTTTTTTTTTTATAAGTAAGCATAATATGATCAAGAGACACGTTACAATCACATTAATATATTACAATCACATTAGTACTTCTATGTACATGTATGTCTTGGCTTCTATCTTCATTTCCACTAACTCTGAACATTAATATTGAATTTTTTTGAATTATGCCTTACTTAGTTTCATTGCTATGTGATGTCAGATTGCTTTGTACTGTTTCATTGCTTTGTGCCGTTTCATTGCTCTTTGTTGTTTTATTGCTCTATGTTGTTTCATTGCACTATGATGTTGAATTGCAATGGAGTGTGGATAAACACGTTACAATGCAGGTTTTTTTTTTTTTTTTTTTTTTTTATAAGTAAGCATAATATGATCAAGAGACACGTTACAATCACATTAATATATTACAATCACATTAGTACTTCTATGTACATGTATGTCTTGGCTTCTATCTTCATTTCCACTAACTCTGAACATTAATATTGAATTTTTTTGAATTATGCCTTACTTAGTTTCATTGCTATGTGATGTCAGATTGCTTTGTACTGTTTCATTGCTTTGTGCCGTTTCATTGCTCTTTGTTGTTTTATTGCTCTATGTTGTTTCATTGCACTATGATGTTGAATTGCAATGGAGTGTGGATAAACACGTTACAATGCAGGTTTTTTTTTTTTTTTTTTTTTTTTATAAGTAAGCATAATATGATCAAGAGACACGTTACAATCACATTAATATATTACAATCACATTAGTACTTCTATGTACATGTATGTCTTGGCTTCTATCTTCATTTCCTCTAACTCTGAACATTAATATTGAATTTTTTTGAATTATGCCTTACTTAGTTGTACTTTATATTTGTGTGTTTTTTTTTTTGTTCATATTCTCTTATGCTACTTGAGTTGTGGCTGAAGAATTAAAATCATGAAGTAGTTGAATTTTTCTGTCATCTAATGGTTAATTGCTGATAACTTCATACCAGGAAATTAGCAATGGTCTGGACTCTGACTTCAATCTTGTGTTTAACTGTACTGTGTAGTGTTATTGCCAAAACTGTTTTGATACTGCATTTGCATGTTTTATGCTGATTTCCATGTCGTTTATCACCTTTATTTTTCTTTTCATTTTGAATTCCACTGTTGTTGGGTCATTTGCAATGTTTGGTACATCAATAATTATTTCCATGGAGAGGGGGGCTGCATGTCTACTATAAGGCTGTGATGATGGTGTTAGTGGGAGATAATTCACAAGTGTTAGTGGGGCTTGATCAATATGGCAGGGTAATCTTCACGCGGATGGACATATTATATTTTGTGATAGTTTTCACGAAAGGCAATTGGGGTTTGAGTAAGATTTTGCAGGCATTTGGTGTTGGACTCATGGCTTACGCATGCTGTAAATAGAAAAAACCATTATGAGCCCCATGGAACATACATTCGATATGCGGCACTGGATGAGAATGCTTTTATTCAGCAAGATGTTTTTTGTGATTTTGCATGGTGTTTAGATTTACTTTGATTCTTTATGGATTTTGTCAATTAAATTTATTTGTGTTATATTGTGATATAGAAGTAATGTGGTTCAGTTTTCTTTGTTGGATCAAATCCCCTCGACTGTGATGATGACAAAACCTCATGGGGATACATGAAATTTAGTACATACCCATCTCTAGGTAACCTGGACGGCCAACAAGTAGTAGCAACCGGTTGTTGTAGCTATTCAAGGGTGCCAAATTCCTAGATATTACCACTTGGTTCCTGAGCCGGCTAACGAAATAACATTCACCATTTGTTTTGTTTGGTATGATATTGGTTGTGTATCCCTCAACTGTGATGATCACACAGTTGAGTTAATGGTTTGGGTATGTTTGGGGGCCTCACAAGAGAAAGTTGAGTGTCGAGAATGAGAATGCTCACTGTTTGTCTACAAACTTGAAGCAAAACCAAAGATAACACCATCCAATGCCTGAGTCAAGTAGTAGCACTAGCAAAATCTCAAGCTCAGCAAACTATTGTCAGTATGAATACCCAATATGTTATTGTTATATTAAAGCATTACGACAAATTGCTCATACTGTGGATAATGAAAGCCGCCGATTTTTCAGTTAAGTAAACTATGAGGTAATTTTGCAAATTATTGATGGTCTAATTTTTATGAATTATTGTGGTACCCGGGTCATCAACAAATTTCAATATTTGTCAACTGTGTAGGCTGGGCAAGCTTGCGGATTTTTCTGTTGGTATGATCCTGAAATACCAGCATATGGCGAAAAGACAATTCACCGATTAAAAACTGAACTTCATAAGATACAAGCCTCAATGGACATCCAAACCGTTAGACATCAAGTAGAAATTGATTTAGAGAGACGTAAGAGAAAACTAGAGCAAACGAGTTTTATTATTGTGATTTCGATGTTTTGGTTATTTGTTTTGGCAATTTATTTTAAAAAATTCTGAGCAATCCATGTAATAAACTTTTGGATTTGGCGTATAGGCATTTTCAACATATGTAATTATAACATTGTTTCATTCATGGCACATGCAATTTGTGTTTTGGGGCTAGTGTGAATGGTATACGAAACGATATCGGTACTGAATTATATATATAATTTATTCACATGTTGATTATCCCGAAATGGTACACGAAACGATATCGGTACTGAATTATTTCATTCTAGTGCCTTGACCGGGAGGACATCCGGTACA
>NW_023352524.1:0-507 GCF_001411555.2 Juglans regia
TTGAAGGCCTTTTTGCACAGCTCTTCAACAATGAAGGAGCAGCTAGTGGAGTCCTTCGCGTAGTACATACAATGCAGGCCAGCGGGGAAGAAAGGAATTCGTAAAATGCGTAAGTTTCATGTAATCTTTTTAAAAAAATAATAATAAAAAAAATCTTATTTTTTGTGATGAATTATTTTTTTTAAAAAATAAAATACGCGAAATTTACATATTTTATAATTGTATCTAATATTATTTGAGAGAAGAAAATGCAAAGACTAACAACCGTTACAACTCTATTGCATGTGCATAAGTTTTAAGTTAGGTTTAGATAATGAGTTAAGATGAGATTAGATGAGATGAGTTGAGATGGAAGTTAAAAATTAAAAAAAATATTATTAGAATATTATTTTTTAATATTATTATTATTTTAAGATTTGAAAAAATGAATTTTTTATTATATTTTATGTGAAAATTTATAAAAATTATAATAATAAGATGAAATGGAATGATTTGAATTGTAATTAA
>NW_023352525.1:0-430 GCF_001411555.2 Juglans regia
TACACGGATGATTTGTGCAGTTTTAAAGTGTACAAGTTATTTGTACTTCTTTTAAAAAAAAATAAACAAATCTGGAACCTACATGAAAATACTCATTTTTAATAATAGATCCGCTATTTGTACACCCTAAAAGCATTAGCATTGGTTTCATCAAAAATCTAAACAAATATAAAATATGATAAATTTCATCAAAATACAGCTGTATTGGATTAACGGGAAACTTTAAACTATAGTAAATAGATGGATATTTTCAAATATAAAGAGTTACCGTTTATCAAACAAATCTATTTTTTATTCACGGTTTAATCGGACTTCATGAATTTTCCTCCAAGAGTATTTTCTCTCTCCCTCCCTCTCTCTTGTTCTCTCGCATTCGCAGTACACATTCTTATCCGCTAGGTTCTTCTTCTTCCTCAACAGAACTACGCAT
>NW_023352526.1:0-272 GCF_001411555.2 Juglans regia
TCACTATAATATATAAATAAAAAATATTTATCACTATTATATATAAATAAAAAATAAATCTCTATAATATATAAATAAAAAATAAAATCACTATAATATATAAATAAAAAATAAAATCACAATAATATATAATAAATAAAAAATAAAATTACTATAATATTTATCACTATTATATATAAATTAAAAATAAAATCATTATAATATTTATCATTATTATATATAAAAGTAAAATAAAATCACTACAATATTTATTAATATTAAAAAATCACTAT
>NW_023352527.1:0-4591 GCF_001411555.2 Juglans regia
TCCTTATCCAAGCTGTAATGCATGGGTCCTCTAGACTTCCTGACTCTTTTCCTGATAGCTAACAATGTAGGATCCCTTCTTTGAAGAGTCTTCAATTCTTCAAAATCCACTACTCGGACATCCAAGACTGACGATAACAATTCCTCTTGCTGTGAACTCTCGATAAGAAGTCTCCTCATTCCACAAAGGAGAGAGTCAAAATCCGATGACTCTGCTTCATCCACTTGTTGAGATTTCCTACTCAAAGCATCAGCGACTAAATTCGCCTTTCCTGGATGATACTTGATCTCACATTGATAGTCGCTAATCAGCTCTAACCACCGCCTCTGTCTCATATTGAGATTCTTCTGAGTAAACAGATGCTTCAAGCTCTTGTGATCAGTATAAACTTCACAAGCTTCTCCATACAGATAATGCCGCCAAATCTTAAGAGCAAAAACTATTGCCGCCAACTCCAAATCATGTGTAGGATAATTCCTTTCATGAATTTTCAGCTGACGAGATGCATAAGCAACAACCCGTCCCTCTTGCATAAGAACGCATCCCAACCCGAATTTGGATGCATCACTAAAAATCACAAATGGCTTGTGTGGCTCTGGAAGTGCCAAAACAGGTGCCATTGTCAATCTTCTCTTCAACTCTTGAAAACTTCTCTCACATTTGTCAGACCATACAAACTCTGTATTCTTCCTAGTCAAGGCAGTGAGAGGTCCTAATAGTCGAGAAAAACCTTCCACAAATCTTCGATAGTAACCGGCAAGTCCCAAGAAACTTCGTATCTCACGAACTGTTGAAGGGCGAGGCCATGACAAAACAGCTTCTACTTTACTAAGATCTACAGCCACCCCTTCTTGAGAAATCACATGTCCAAGAAACTTAACTTCTTCTAACCAGAATTCACACTTGCTCAACTTAGCGTACAATTGATGCTCTCTTAATTTCCCAAGCGCCAGACGAAGGTGACAAGCATGCTCTTCCAAGTCTCGGGAATAAATTAGAATGTCGTCAAGAAACACCACCACAAAAGAGTCCAAAAAGGGTCGAAACACCCGATTCATTAAATCCATAAAAGTGGCCGGAGCGTTCGCTAACCCAAAAGACATCACCTTAAATTCATAATGGCCATACCTCGTCCTGAAAGCAGTCTTGGGCACGTCCTTATCCCTTATCCTCAGCTGATAGTACCCTGATCTCAAGTCAATCTTCGAAAAGACAGCTGCTCCTTGAAGCTGATCAAACAGATCATCAATTCTTGGAAGAGGGTACTTGTTCTTGATAGTCACCTTGTTAAGCTCCCGATAGTCTATGCACATTCTGAGAGTACCATCTTTCTTCTTGACAAACAAAACAGGCGCTCCCCAGGGCGAAGTACTAGGCTGAATAAATCCTTTGTCAACCAATTCTTGCAATTGTGTCTTCAACTCTTTTAACTCGGCCGGTGCCATGCGGTAAGGAGCCTTATGCACAGGAGCCGCCCCGGGTTCCAGATCAATAACAAATTCCATGTCACGAACGGGAGGCAATCCAGGTAACTCATCCACGAACACATCGGGAAATTCTTCCACCACTGGAATATCCGCTAAAGATTTCTTCTCAGATGGTGTAGACGCGACTTGGGCCAAAAAAGCATCTGCCCCACAAGCTATATCTTTCTTAGCTTGAACTGCTGATATAACTGATGGTCTTGCCTTTAACTTACTTCCCACGAATTCTAAATAATCCTCATCCGAAAGTTGAAAACCAATTACTCGTCTTCTACAATCAATATTCGCAGAATAACGATACAGCCAATCCATATCCAAAATTATATCAAAACCAAGCAACTTGAATACAATCAAATCTGCATCCAGTGTCCTTCCACCAAGATCCAAAGGACAACCCAAAGCAACCTTGGAGCAACACACGATCTCGCCATTAGGAAGAGCCACAACTAAGGATTGTGGTAGAGGTTCCGTAACCAAATTGCACATCCGTGCAAACGTGGCAGACACAAAAGATTGGGACGCCCCAGAATCAAACAAAGTACAAGCATAAAAATCATATAGACGAACTCTTCCTGATGCAACACAACCACCAAACAAATTCAAAAAACCCAACCACACCAAACAATAAACCCAAATAAAATAACTACATACATACCAGTAATCACTCCAGCATCATGGGTCTCTGGAGCCTCATAATCCACGTCGCCAGGAGTCACTGCATAAACTCGGGCTTGTACCAACTGTCTCTGGTTGCCCCTTCCACCTCGACGACCTCCTCGTCCTCCTTGACCTCCTTGAACTAGACTGGGACACTCCTGAGCAAAGTGACCCGGCTGGCCACATCTAAAACACTGAATGCCCCTTTGACCACAATCGCCCTCATGGGCTCTACTACATCTCGGGCATACTGGAGTCCGGCCTCCTGCACGAACACCGAAGGTTGTCTGTGGACGGGTCCCGGTCCTCTGAACAAATTTCTGTGGCGATCCAGAACTGCTTCCTTCACCAAGATAACTCCGTCTTTTCTGACCTGGAGGGGAGCCCACTACAAAGCTACTCTCGTGCTCTGCGATACTGGCCAAGTCTACCAACTTCTGAAATTCCACAATCTGGAGACAAGCCACTTGTCTGCGTACTTCAGGGCGTAGACCCTCCATAAAACGCTCCACCTGCAGCTCTTCGGTGGCAATGAGGTGAGGAGCGAACCGTCCAAGCTCCATAAATTTCATTGCATATTGCTCGACCGTCATACCTCCTTGAACCAAATTATTAAACTCCCGAGCCTTCTGCCTTCTCACTGAAACAGGAAAGTATCGATCATCAAATTCCTTTTTAAACCGCTGCCAGGACACAACAGCCAAGGATCCGAACTCCATTTCTAGGAGTGACCGCTTGGTCTCCCACCAGTATGCTGCTTCACCTTGTAGCATATAACTTTCATACAAAACCATCTGGACCTCAGTACACCCACAGACTTCAAAGGTCCTTTCCAAATCTAGAATCCACCTCCTAGCTCGCATTGGATCCTCCTCCCCAGTAAAGGCAGGAGTCCTATGCGCCAGGAAGCGCTCATAGGTGCACCCCACTTGGACCGCTCTATTTAGATCTCCTTGCGGCGGTCGGAAATTCTGCTCGTACAAGTCTGACATCCTATTCAACGCCCTTGCAATGGCATCGTCTCTTGGATGTCATCTTGGACTGTTAAGCATTTTGCCAGCCGGTCTCTCCCACCATAGTCCTGTCATAGAGCAACCTCCAACCCCGCTTAAATCCAGATAAAACCAAACTCAACCAAAGCAACACAAAAATACAATAAGATAAAATTAAATTAAATAACATCAATTAACATAAATTAAAACAACAATAAACTCATAATAACACATATTTATTTTTAAAATAATCTTTTAACTTACAACACTTTAAAAAAATTATTTTAAAACAATAAAATAATTTCTGGTACTATCCTAGGGACATGTGGTTTTACCCAGAGCCGAACTGCTCTGATACCACCTGTGGCGCCCCCGACCCCCATGTAAGGAAAACACGGGAATCGAGACGCCGGGATGATGACAACACGGTCACACATCCCAACGAAAGTGCCAAGTGTGTGTACATGCAACGGTGTACAACAACAACGCAGCGGATTAGTCAACTATGTACCAGAATTTAAATACAAGTAAACATCAGTAAAGTTTTAAAAGCAGTTATACAGTCATCCAAAATAAAGTTAACACATGTCCCAAAAAATACAAAGGGTAAAATAAGATAACAATAACCAGTGATCCCAGATCACTCCTCGGGCGGAGCCGTCTCCTCAGGCTCGCCCTCCTCCTCCTCATCTGCATCAAAATCTGCGTTACCACAAAATGGTACCGCAGGTAAGTATAACCCAAAAATAATCTCAGGAATAAAATGCGATTTATCTGTTGGCAACACATGCATGCATATGAAAATACATTTCTCAAAATATCTTTCCCCAAAATGATAATTTGTTGTTGTTGTTCTTACCATAAAATCTCCAGGCAAAACATACAATCAACATTTTCCCAAAATGAATTTAATAAATCCAACAATAATTTATAGGACCTTGTGGCGGGAGGTGCAGAGGCTGGACTACATAACCACCATCCTACCACCATTACCGTGAGGGAAAGAGCGGGGAGGAATCCTGTGCGTTAACCACCATCCCACAGCACCATAGTCCCCAGTGCAGCCATGAGGAGGTCCTGAAGGTAGGCCACCACCATCCCTACAGTCTCTTTCCCTTCTTTCTCAAATCAATCAATCCAAACAAAACCAATTTCTCACACATGAAATCTTAACTTTTCCAAATCACACATGCACATGAATGCAATACACGAAAACCCAGTTTTTTTTACAAACATGATCATGCATGAAATATTGATATGCACATGTACCAACACAAATCCACATTCCTCAATAACCAATAACCAATCCAATCAAACCAACCCAAACAACTCCAATCATAAATCCATCCGACCCCCGAACTCCTCGGACTCAGTCCGGCATGTCAAACAAATACAGTGTAATATGTTAGTGCAAAATACATTTAAATTACGAAAGTTCTTTGGAGAAATACTTACAGT
>NW_023352529.1:0-987 GCF_001411555.2 Juglans regia
ATAACATCATTTTACAAAAATACCATCATTTTATAACATTGTTGTATAATGTGTTGTGCAATATTTTGTGTATATATCATTATTCATTCATCTCATCTAATTATTACAACTTTTTAAAGTTCTCATACAAATATAATAAACAGTTCAATTTTTTTAAATTCTAAAACAATAATAATATTAAAAAATAATATTCTAACAATATTTTATTCAATTTTCAACTTTCATCTCAGCTCATGTTATCTCAACTCACTATCCAGACATATCCTAATAAAAATTGAAGTCTAAAATAAAATTTAAAATATTTTTTTTAAATGAAGTATTTAAAAGTATAATTATTCATTATATTGACTACAAAATTTAGTATTAGAGCCTTGCACACATGAGAAAATATTTAAAAGGAGAGTTTATTTAAATTTTTATTTGCATTGATTTTTATATTTTTTATGGGGCATTAGGCAATGGTCTAAGCGGCCTTATCCATGGGAGGACTCTGGTAATAACCACACAAAACTAAGCACACCAAACTAAGGTCCGTTTGGATTCATAAATGAGTTGAGATAATTTTAGACGATTTAAATAAAATATTATTATAATATTATTCTTAATATTATTATTATTTTGAGATTTAAAAAAATTGAATTGTTTATTATATTTTATGTAAAATTTTAAAAAAATTATAATAATAAGATGAAATGAGTTTATATAAATTTCTAATCCAAACAAGGCCTAAACTAAACGTGCGAGCCACACCAGTGATCAATAAATCATATTTGTTGATTAAAAAGAAAGTAAACTTTTTAACCGAGTTGATTGTCTAAAAATGCAAATTAATAGGGGTGTAAATTCAAACCGAAAAATCGAAAAACCGGACCGGACCGGACCGAACCGGACTGGTTTTACCAGTTTTGAACCGGTCCGGTCTGGAACCGGTTTCTAAAATGTAAAAACCGGCCGGTTCCGGTTCCGGGATTTTTTGGACCTGACCGA
>NW_023352530.1:0-1137 GCF_001411555.2 Juglans regia
ATTACACCACACATCATTTAGATGGTATAATTTGATTTAGAAGATAAATTTTAAACTTTGAATCTTACAAATTAAATTATGTCACACGGATGGTACGTGTCACGGTGTGTGGTGTAAATGTTTCACTATTATTGACTATATGATCATAAACATTAATAATTCTGTACTTAATTATATTCAATAGCACTACAACAGAATTTGTCTTTTGTGACAGAGGAAACTGTCACAAAAAAATGGCAAACCGTCACCACGACCGTCTGCTGAAGTGCGTCACAGAAAATATTTGGTGACGGTTTACTGTTCAACTGTCACAAAAAATATTTTTAGTGACGGTTGGAAGTGTTCCTCTCGGTACAACGTTCGAACGTTCCTTTTTTTGTGACAGTTGAGAACTGTCATAGAAAATCACGTTCGGACGTAAAATCAAACGTTCGGACGTTAACCCGACCGATTGGCGTTCGAATGAGAGAATTTGACGTTTGTTGAATATCGTTCGAACGTATCATATTTACGTTCGGACGTTAACCCGACCGATTAGTGTTCGAATGAGAGAATTTGACGTTGGTTGATTATCGTTCGAACGTATCATATTTACGTTCGAATGTTAATGCGTCCGAACGTTAATTACAATAAACATTCGAATATTTGTTTGAACATAAACGTAAATGTTCAAACGTAACGCGTTTAAAGTTCAGACGTTATTTCGAATGTAAATGAAGGAGCGTTCGAATGCAAGTTCTTTGTTCGAACGTTAATTGTTTTATCGTTCGAGCAGTTTGTTCATTTTAGCATGAGGACGTTCGAACGTAGAGTTGGACGTTCGAACGTTTGTTAGAATGTGAACCAACGTTCGAACGATTTTTATTTACATTCGAACGTACATATCAGAAATACTAATTTCATAAAATTTAAAAACATAATACCTATTGTATCATATTACATACCATCAATTAACAAGTAACAATGTCTTATAAAAGCACAAAATCAGATATTAAAACTAGCCAGAAATACTGAAAAAATTTATTTCTTCTTTTTCCCTCGCCCACCGCGATTCTGTTGCAACGACATACACGCTCCATTTGCACCATCATCTCCCGTTGTACTTGCTATTGCGCTTCACTGCATATTCTTTCCTCC
>NW_023352531.1:0-1345 GCF_001411555.2 Juglans regia
CAGCAAGACAGTGGAATGACCTTGAACCGGCACAATGGTGGACAATCAGAGCGGATCTATTCTGTGCATTTGTAGAACTCAAGTGCTACAAAATATATTAAAAATATTAATTATAATATCTATACATATAATATATAAAATGAATATGAATGTAAATAATTAAAAGATATAAATGTAAAATACCTGATAATCTGGAGATGCGAAAAAAGATCACAACACTTCTCCAGTCATCTAACTTCATCTGCTGAAAAGGAGACTGCGTAGCCTCTTCCAACGTCTCAAACTTCTTGAAGTGGTCATGACATCGTCCTTTGTGACGTCGGAATAATGTAGTCATCAACTTATTCAAGGTTCTCAAATCCTTGCTACGGCCAAAGTCAAGGTCGAATTCATCAGAACAAGGGAATCAGGTCAAAAATATAATATACGAATCTAGGTGAAAAAAATGTACTAAAAAGTAAACTCACCAGCACACGACTTCGAGTGTGGTCCTTAATCTCATTCGGAACGTCTCACCATGAGCGCACATAAAATGGAGTATAAGCTCGAACTACTGTGCTAATATAGGAGGAAAGCGCTGCTGCACTATCATCCACTCCTCCGGTGGAATTATCAGGAATTATGATCTTCAATTTTCTGTGCCTTCTATTTTTTTCAAGAGAGATTCCACGTGTATAGCTACGACCGTGACGTGCAGATGCATCAACTACATAATAATAGATATACTATAATTATAATTATATAATTATTGAGACAAAAGTATTAACTATATATATAATTATCAACGACAATATTTCCTTACTGGTAGGTGTCGACTGGCTGTTGTTCTCTTCTGTGTTAGCTTGATCTTCAGGAACGGATTCCTTGAGTGGGGAGTTCTCAATGGATTTAAGACTTGGACTTCGCGGAGGCACATTTCTTCGTTGTCGTTTTGGCGGCATTCTTGAAAATAATTAATTATATCAAAGAAAATTAATTAGAAGAAATTATGAAAATTCAAGATATTTTATAATCACCTATATGAATAAAATATTTAATACTTTTATTCTTAATCTTCAGATGAATTTTCTATGCTTGTTTCAGAATCTCCATTAATAACATCTTCATCATCATCATGCACCTCTTCTTCATCGTCCTTATCGACCTCTTGCCCTGATTCTGATTCGTCTTCATCTTCTGACTCGTCTTCTTCTTCTTCCTCCTCACTTACTTGAATTGAATGATTATTTAATACAGACGGGTCGAGATGGACGGGTGGGACATCATCTCTACACAAGGGGAGCAACTCGAGTGCACCGAGGTCAACAAACAAGTTAATACCCTCTCCATCTTCCTGGTGCACCGA
>NW_023352532.1:0-258 GCF_001411555.2 Juglans regia
TCCCGTGGTAGGGTTGTGTTATCCCCGGTGGCCAAACCAGGCAGTATCATATTGTGAAACTTCCCTTTATTCATTTTAGGAATCCCGAATGTGCATACAAGAAAAAACACATAACTAAGGTTGTTGTCACATTTTCCTTTCTAAACACAACATACACATTTTTACAAACCAACCTCAGTTCATTTCTTTTTATGCAAATCCAGCATAGGAACCCCGCTTACCTGAACTCCTTAACTTTTCGAAAATTTCCTCAACAAC
>NW_023352533.1:0-302 GCF_001411555.2 Juglans regia
CAATGAGCATGGATTGATGCCAAGAATGGTAATTTTCCCCTGAAACAGAGAGGGGTTGGGAAACAAGCATTGCACCTGGGCTCTCCGAATAACGGAGGTAATAAGGGTTTGAAGGATGATCTGGGTTCGCGGTAGGTGGGTTCCCAGGAGGTGGGTTTCTAATAGGTGGAGGTTGAGCCATGAGAATTTTGTTAAAGCAGGACCACAAAAAAAAAAAAAAAAAAAAACTTCTCTCAAGAGTTCTCTGATACCATCAGAAAAAATAGAATAGAATAGAAGAATGGGAGAAGTAGCTATGAAGA
>NW_023352534.1:0-379 GCF_001411555.2 Juglans regia
ATAACTTAAACTGAAACTGAAGCTTAGCATGAACGTGACTTGAAACATAACATGAATGTGAGCTTGGAACATAACATGGACTTGAAACATAGCATTAACGTGAATATGCATAATTTGAACTTGAACTTGAGCATGACATAACATAAATGTGAACTTGGAACATAACGTAAACGTGAACATAACATAACATGAACTTGGAACATAACGTGAAACATGACTTGAACTTAGAATCTTATTCAATAGTCTTAATCATTAACATGACCATATGGGTGCTACACAGGTCCCCTTGAGCCGTGTGTCCCTGCCGATTACCGCATCACATCACAGGTTTTTATACCAGCTGTGAGTGCGTTAATACGTACTCCACAGTTGTTGTGGC
>NW_023352535.1:0-258 GCF_001411555.2 Juglans regia
GATAAAAAAATAAGATGTGCATATGTTTTATTGTAATATTACATTATTATAAATATTATTTTATATATTATACAATACTATATATAATATTTCTTGAGTAATGATACATACAAAACTCTTTTTACAATCATTTATACAACTATATTTTAAAATGAGGAAATTTTTATAGAAAGCGGTGTTACTTTTATAAGTTATTTTACAAAAATGCATCTTATTTAAAACATAGTTGTACAAATGATTGTAAAAAAGTTTGTATGT
>NW_023352536.1:0-3280 GCF_001411555.2 Juglans regia
AGATTACCCTTAAATCGAGTTTTTTTTCTTTTTTTAAAAGAACGAGAGAGTTGATCCAAAGGTTATGAGTAATGTCACATTAGCATAGTAAGATAAAATTAATACGAAAACGTAGTGTAGAGAACAATTGATCTCGAATATATAAATAATATCACATAGCACAATGAGATAAAAGATTACGATTAAGTCATGCTTGTGATATGACTAGGGAGTGTTTTGGATTCAGAGATGAGTTAAGATGGTTTGTGAATACTAGAATAAAAATTGAATTATTTATTATATTTTGTGTGAAAATTTAAAAAAGTTGTAATGATGAATTAAGATGAGTTGATGTGAGTTTTGAATACAAATAAAGCCTTAGGCTGACTAAAAATGGTTGAAGACTATTATATCCCTTTTCCACATGATGTATTAAAATCATTGAAAAGTTTTGGTCCCTTTAGTCTCTAAGAATCATTTTCCAATATACAGTTCTTGACCATTGTGTGTTTTATGAAATGTGATAGCTAGCACTATGACTATAAGCAGGTATGAAAGAAAGAGAAAGAAAATAGACCCAAGATTTCTGCCATTATTAGAGGCTTGACATGTGAAACTGTGGTCTATTTGGATTAAAGTTCAGTTTGGGTACTGAAAATACCATTCTAGAATATCTCAGGCATCAGGTATTTTCAAAATACCTTGTTATTATTAATTATTTTTTTATTAATTTTTTTTATCTTTTTTTTACTATTATTTAATATTTTATTATTATTATTTTATTATTATTTCTCAAATATTTAAAAGTATCTTACCCCAAACACAACCTAACATTCTTTGGCAGTAATTTATGAAGGTTGACTTGTATTTTCAAGCCCAAACAAACATGCAAGAAAGTGGTTCTTTTTGCCAGAATCTGCTTCAATATATGTGTCCAAAGACAAGTCTAACCCCACCTGGGTTTCCTGCACATGAAAGGGTTTGTCGTCATGCAAAAAACTTGATGTTTTTTTCAAAGATTCACATCAAATCCTTTTTCTTTTCTAATTCAACTTCTTAATATTTTAAATCTGTTTGAGCGTGACAGTGTCATTGGATAAATTTCATATTCTAAAGATAGTTCTCCCTTTGTCTCAATCCCATCAAATTTTAATAACAAAGTTTTGGAACTCTATATTCTAGAATGGAGAATTCTATTTAAAGTCAGTGTAAATAATATATTTAGTAAATTGCTTACATAACGTAATTTAATTTATAATAAAAAGTTTAAATTTTAAATATTACAAACCAGATTTTATCATGTAAATTATGTAAATTGTGTACTCTATATGCTGACTTACAAATAGAACAACTCCTATAGAACTAATAATCTCTACAATGTTTGGAATGCTCTATATAGATGGATTTCTTCAAATCCCAACTATTGTCTTTGTTAGATGGAGGGGCGCCCACGTGGGGCTGACCCCCTCCAGCAGCTGCTTGTAATGCATGGTTTAACTGGTTTTTCATATCAGAATTGAAGGCTGGCCTTAAAGGCCAGCCGTGCAAAGAAGGACTATATATTCCTCAATTGTGTTTTGGCATTATCTGAATACGAAAAAGGCTCTCTCTCTTTTTGTTCTATCTTGATAAAATATTTAGGCTGTGAATTTGTTAAGTGTTACTCTAGTTTCATACTACGTAGTACACTTTCACTACTAAGAGGAAACGCTTGAAATTTATCAATCTGGAAAAACTTGTGGAGCAATTTTATAAGCTGAGCTTGAGGTACTTTTTCGCTGTGCATTCTAAAATTGGTATCAAAGCTATTTTTTGAATTGCTTCCAATTTATAATTCTTTCTCGCATATGCTTGAGAATTGTATGGTGTTTTTTTTTATCCTCTTTTTTTTATCTGTTTAAAAAAAAAAAATAGCCACCCACCAGGTGGTGCTACGAGCACCAACGCAATGATGCTGCGCGAAACCTGGTGCAGCGCGCACCACTGCGATGCAGCACGCACCACTACGGTGCAGCGCGCACCAGCGAGGTGTTGCGGCAGCACCCAGCTGCTTGGACCGATCTTTTCCGGCGCCTACGGTGCTGCGTGGGAGTCTCCAGCGGCGTCTCCGCTGGTTCTGTGGAACGGCTACTGCTCACGTGAACAGTAGTCGAATGGAGGAAGAATATGACCTAATGGACATCTGTTTACTTCCATGGGCCTGGGCCTCACGGCCCACATTTAAAAAAAAAAAAAAAACTAATAAAAAATGGGTTGGGCTTTCTGCAATAAAAAAAAAAAAGTCTGGGCCATTTTTTCAAAGCCCAACCTTGTTTAAGCCCATTTTTTAACAGAAAATAAAAAGGAGGAGATGAAATTGGCATCCATGGGACTCGAACCCAGGACCACCGGTCAAAGGCTATGCGCACCATTGGGTTGTGACTTACCTTTGGTTTAGGTGGGGTTTTTTTTAATGTATTTATTATACATTTATTTTGTTTCTATTAAAAAAAAAAATTTTTGCATGACTTAATATATGCTAAGATATATTGTTATATTACATGTGATCTTTTATTTATTGTTTTAGATTAAATGTGATCACATGTGAATATATAGTTATATTCATGCTAATTTTTTTTATTCCATTATGTTATATTACATGTGATCTTTTATTTAATTTGTTGTATTAAATGTGATTACATGTATATGTGAATTGAACATGTGGAGATATGATTATTTTATCATCAATGAATGTTAGGCTTGAACGTTTATACATTAGTCTTTATTGATAAAATAGAAAAATTTCCATTAAGTAGTCTTAGTTAGAATTGTCAGTGTAAATGATAGACTGAAAAAAAAATTACAGTGACCCCAGTAAGAACTGTAAATACACTGTATAGCCAAAAGACCACAGTGAACCCAGTAAGAACTGTAAATGCACTGATGGAACAAGAAAAATTGACTGTAATGGTCTTATATGAACCATTTTTGTAGACTAGCCCAACAGGTTACTATGGTTAGAGTAGTTGTCCTTGTAGACTGGCCCAAAAGGTTACTGCTATTTTAGTAGGTTATGTCTTTACATGTGACTTGGACTAGATGACTACTTAAGATAGTGGGAGTATGGTTGAGATTTATGATTAATTCTCTCATATTTTTTTTTGAATTTGTGCGGGAATTAGGTTAGAAATTTAATAATTGGATATTGTGGCGCAAGAAATGACTCTGAAGCCTAGCGATTTTTCGATCTTGTGACATGTCTAAATTACTTTTTTCTAACTTGGATGGACGCGGCAGATTTCTTAGGTGTGTGTAATATACA